>NW_021604577.1:2136764-2150316 GCF_004785775.1 Grammomys surdaster
ACATCAGAAGAAGGAATCAGATCTCATTACAGATGGCTGTGAGCCACCATGTGGTTGCTAGGAAATGAATTAAGGACCTCTGGAAGAGTGAGCAGTCATTGCTTTTAAGTGCTCAGCCATCTCTCCAGCCCACCCTGGTTCTTCTTTTATATTGACAAACTCCAGTGTTCTGTCCTCCTTCAAGTAGTTCCAATACATACTTATGGGTAGCTATGTATTGGATTTGATTTAGGAGGAGGCCAGTTATTTAAACTGGAAGGGTAGTTAGCACTATTGTAAATATGCAGGAATGAGGAAAATTTATGGGGAAGACCACAGCAGAAAGGGTATGAACACTTAAGGATAGATATACCCAACACTCTGAAAGAAGATACTAAGTAGATACAATCATTGGAGTCTTCAAATCTGATCATATCTTCCTACATTTCAGAGCTCACCCCTCTGGGAGATAATCAGGCCTATAATTCTACACTCCTTTATATTTTCCCCTGAAGGTCATCATGGGAAACTCCTCTTCTCGTCCCTTGCAAGCTTCCCTTTAATGTGTCATTAACCACCGGAGAGTTTCATCCAGTCAACCACAGTAAAAGGAATACCCTCTTTTTCTGCATTACTGTCTTGTCTCAATTCAAACTAGCATATATGAAGAACTAGACTCAAAACAACAGTCTAACCTGTAAGTATACAGCTATTTCTTTTATGTAGAATGCAAAAAAAATATGAGATCTGGTGTGTTTACGCTTTTGTGGCTCTATGTTTGATGTCATTGCTCTAAAAGGGAACAAAGAATCAAAGCAAATGGAGATGAGCAAGGCTTGAATATTTTGGATGACCCACTACTTCAGGTTATAATAGGCTCTCCAGGGGAAAAGAAGTTATTGCATTACCCAGTACCTATTATTCTCCCCCAAACTCCATTTTCAGTCCTTGGTATACCTATAGTGGAGCCCCATACTGTGAAACAGGACATATTTTTACCACAGAGAAATGGCAGAACTAAAAGGATCATATGGTTATGGTGCCATTTAGAATAATTTAACATTTAGAAATCTGAGGAAAACTTAGAAATTACTTGGAGAATAGAACCAATGTGTTCCCCTGTTAAGAGAAATGAGAAAGGCAATAGCTAAGCCCGTTGATTACAACTAGAGGCACCAGTCAAGGGGAAGAAAAAAAATCTCACTGTGTTTGTACTCACTGGTTATCACAGTATCAGATCTACGAGGTCACAAGTTTCTCTATTTGACTACACTAAGACTCATAAGACTATGGCCTTTGATATTTTTAGAGAACTGCTTAATGACAACTATCAAACAGGTGTGCTTTGCATGTTTCCTCTGTGCTGTTTACAACCGGGTAAAGAATACCCTCTCTGATTAACCTTGTTTAAAGAAGGGGTACTTAACCAGTGGAGGACTGGTAGACTTTATCCACATGCCTGCCATCTAAGGGTTGATGTAACTGCTAATGTTGGTAGACACCTTCACCTCATGTATTGAAAGTCTACTTGGTCAGAGAACGTAATCAGTGTAGTTAAAGTACACTCTTCCAAGAAACCATTGTCATTTACCTCCCAAGATTACTCTAAAGAGATAATATGTCATTCTTTCCCCTTAGGTCACACAAAATGAAAGGGACTTAGGAATGAATATGTAAAATTGTCTTTCCCTGAATTTCTAAAAGTAGTGGATGATTTGAGGTTGTCATATGAATTCAATGTTTGAAAAGTGGACTGTTGATTACTGTGACGGGAAAATAGGACAGAGAAGCAGATCCAGAATGGCTGGTACAAATGCTATAAAACTGAATACAGAAAAACATAAGCAGAGAGGAAGTCTGCAATCCATTAAGCCTAACTAGGACTGGTCAGATACAGGGACACTACAGGATATCTAAGGTGACTTGTGACTCATTATACTACTAAAATGTATGCCCCTGGAGATTTAAGATGCTAATGAGACATGTGATGTTTGGAGTGTTGTGTAGAACTATGAGACATATAGAGCATGTGTGAGAAATCCCACTATGCAATTGACACTAAAATCCAACCGTGTGTGACATAAAAGCTGATATCTTTTGTGCAGTGGGGCTGTGTGAACTACTAATCCTTCTTCCTCAGCTGAGGCCAGCAGTTCTTCCACATAAGAGTATCTTTTTTCTCATAAACTGTTCCTGTTTCTACTATCTAGATATCTTATCTCTATAATTTCTTGTTCTGAAAAACATGAACCGGGAACTGTTTTTGGATACCCAGCAAGTTCTGACATCCATAGACATAATTTACTTCCTACTCTATGATGTTTTCTCTGAAGCATCAACAGTAACACAAAGCTTCAATGTGAGCATGCCTTTGGTCGCAGCAGGTAGCATGGCTACATTTACTTAAGGGTCTGATGTCTAGGCAGCTTGTACCTACTCAACTTACCTTTTTGTCTATCTTGAGTCTTGCTATCTTCCCTCTCTCCCTGTTAGGGTGTTTATGTAAATTCTTAATTTCTAAAATATATTGTCATTTATCATCTAGGTTAACAGATGGTTTAGTGACAATGCTGTCTCCTAAGTATCTTCTTCAGTGTTGAATAAATGGAACAGTCATTAAGCATGTACAGAACAAAGAGAGGAAATTGTTCTATTATCAACTAGGTCAGGAGTTGCTGAGTCATTTCTTTATTATTCCTGGACAGGATGATGAAAGCTTTCTCCAATTCATAATATTTGAGCTTTAAACATTTTATTTAACATCATGACCCTGGTTCCATTAGGAACCAATATGTGTATATATTTGTATAAAGAATGGATTTATTTGGTTATGTCGGCTTCATTGCTGTTAAACTTTCAAACTATTTAACATTTTTGCAATTCCTGTATCATTGTGTCTACAGCTCTTTCCTGACCAAAGTCAACATTTTTCACGTGTCTTACATTTATGACTGAAAAGACAACTTTTTTGAATAATGCAAGGTACATAAAATTACCGTTAGTATATAAAATGACATATTTTGCCTTTCTCATATTATCTCTTTGATTTGGTTGAAGTATAGTAATAAAATGTTTAATGGAGCATTGTGCAAGTATGCTGTTCCCTGTGTATTATGTTGGGGCTATTTAGGTCATGTAAAGTTGAAGAGTAAAGAAATTTAAAGTAAGATGATATACCCACTGTGTTTTCAGAGAAATATGCTAAGTACTATGATGTGGCATTGGATATTTTAACTATTGGTAACTATTGGTTGGATTGTGTCTACAACACTTCTCAAATTATCATCTTTAATGATAATTAACTTGCTACAATCACCAGGGATGAGAATCTCAATGAGGATTGTCTTTATAGGGTTGTCTATAGGTGATGATCTTAAGTCAACTAATAAAGGGAGACTCAGAGCACCATCATTTTCTAGTCAAGAAGTCCAAACTGTATTAAACTAGAGAAATCCAGCTCTGCCTACCCAAAACCATGAATATGTTTCTCATTTCTCAACTGTGGATGTGAGTGTATATCTGTTTTAAGTGCTGGACACTGTGACTTTCCTACTATGATAGACTATGACCTGGAACTATAAACTGAAATAACTTCCTTTTCTCTTAAGTGGTTTTTTTTTTTTTGGTCAGGATATTATATCACAGCAATAGAATTGAAACTTAGACTATCACAGAATCAAATATGTCCTGAGGATAGAACAATTGCTTCCTTTTGCTGTCTCTGTTGAATGTTGTAGATTATAATTCAGTTCCGTTTTTTTTTGTTCTATTGTGTAGAAACTTCAAACCTAAAAGCAGCACTTCTTAGAATATTTGGTTATGAAAGTTATTCATGCAGCCAATGATTGATTAAACAATTGGGTGTAGTTAGTTGTGATTCAGAAGTAGAAGAAAAGACAGGAGTGAGGTGGTTCTGAGCATTGTTGCAGATCACAGCAGGTATCACTTGGTAAGATAGTTTACAACTTTAGACATTCCTTGTTTCTGGAAACATCAAGGTGTATCTGGAATTGGTAGCTTCTTGTCTCAGGAACAGGATGGGAGAACTTCCTAGACCCTCATCACAATCTGCAGCTTCTGCTCTCTCTAAATTTTACACATTCACCTTGGTGAATAGTTAACATTTTTGTTGCTAGGAGCAACAAAAATTCAAGTGTATTTGGAACGATCACTGTTTTAATTGTCATAGAGAAGCTACAGGCATGTGTATGAGTTTGCTTCTGAGGTCATCTCTAAAGCTGAGATTCTAGGAATACGAACTTTGGATGAGTCTCATCATAGGTCAGTGGCAGTTCACTGAAAAGTTTGTGGTTAATGATTTGCTGTTTGGTTTAAATTCCAAGACTAGTAATGAAAACAAAAGTTTCAATGTGTGAAGAAGAGCCAGTTTCCACGCCCTAATGCTGTGGAAACACAAACACAGCAACAATGAAACTAACAGTCTTCAGAATAAACATCGTTGAAAATCTATTATTCAGTTTTTTCTCTCTGTCTTTTATTATTATTTTTAAAGTTATCTTTATGTGCTTAAAAATGTACAGGCATCTTCAACAGCCTTTACATACATGCTTGATAAACACAGTTGCATTTATTTCTTTATATTAAGAGATTTTTGTAACTACCTCAATAAAAGTTTTACATAACCTATGGGTAACAGGTATGTGTGTCTCAACACTTGCATGTGTATAAATGGTAAATGGAAATATTAATCTACTATTTACCATCTTTGGCTTTACATGCTTGCTGGTTTTGACTCTTAATAACTTACAATCCTTTTTTATTAGATGACATTCTACTTAGCCGCTGTGTTGAATTTCAAAATCTAATGATTTTTTTTTGGCAAATCAATGGTTTTTCACTTAGCTTGTAGTCATTAGATTTGTGATTTATTGTTTAGTACCATGTTAATTTTCTATTTAAAACCATTTCCTAAAGCAACTTGTCTGAACTGCTGTGTCTCAGATCACAAGATTTATTTGTTGATCGAATACTACAGTGAATTTTTCTAGTAGCTGATAGAATGTTACACATAGATTACTGTGGATGAATGTGAAAGCTCTTCATGAACTATATATGATGTAAGAGGGATTGATATCTGTGATACATAAGCTCTTAATGTTTCACCTATCAAAATAGAAATAATACTTTAGGAGTGAATACATTTCAGAATTTTCTTTAATGTCGTGACTTATATAGGACTGTTAACCCCAACAATATCCATCTTTATGCTAAAATAGCTACCAGATCTGGAATTGCAAGAAAACACAAATGGGATATGTGCATTCCAAATGAAAGGAGCAGTATGAGTATTCCTGAATGATTGAAGTGTTTTTCTAGAACAAGTTTGAGAAAATGATGCAGATATTAGGAAAAAAAAATGAACCAGGTAAATCAAATTCCTATAAGCTGTTGAATAATGGGGTATTGGGGTGGCCACTTAATTCATATATGATCTTCCTGGAAGGATAAAAATGTGAGGTAGTGAAGTAATGCAGTTTTCTTACAGCTGTGTATTAAAGGACTGAGAGAGATGGGAGAGAAGACAGAGATACGTGTAGAATCAAACAGGGTGAAAATTAGAGAGAGTGTTTCAGCTGATGTTCCAGATAAGGATATTCAGGTGACCACATATGGGTGTCTGGTTTTATCCAACAAGGAGGGTATAAAAGCAGGTACCTAGACTAGGAATGCAGTTGCCAGAATATGCAGCTGGAGAGGAGTTCAGGACTGATTCCTTTCCCACAACTACTTCAGGGAACCTGGTTCTATATTCTGTGTTTACAAACCCTCCTAATTCTCTTTAAAAAACCTGCCAGACTAAATCTAGTTTTTTCAAGAGCTAAAAACTAACCAGGTTTTGTCTTGAAACCAGGTAACTTTGATTGGAGTTAAACAAAGTCCATTTTTTTTTTTGTGTGTGTGTGTGTGTTTGTGTTTCTGTGTGTCTGAATGTGAGTATGCATGTCTGTGTGTGTCTGTGTATATCTGTGTGTATGTCTCTGTGTGTGCATCTCTGTGTGTGTCTGTGTCTCTCTGTGTGTTGGTGTGTGTATTTGTGTATGTATCTGTGTCCTTTTGTGTGTTGGTGTGTATGTATCTGTGTGTGTGTACTATTAAAATTTCAAAAAGTTCATTTTATGCTTACTCTTTCGTTAACACCTAAAACGTAGCTCAAAAATATATAATACATATTAAAAATGAGGTAAGTACTTCAGGACATATGACAAGAACTATACAGTAGGAAACCACAACATTCTGGATGTGAAGTCATCTAACACTGAAGAACTATTTATTTTTCTGACATTTAATCTAAGTTCAATAAAATCACAATGAATACATTGGGAATATAATAAATTAATTAAAATTTTCTCTTGAAAAATTCAGAGTTTAAGCAAAGCTTCCTGTAATCTTTTAAGTTACAAAAATTTGTTTAATACAAATATAGTTTTGATATATATGTTGTTTGGAATTTTAATTTTGACGAAGTAGAGGGGTAATTCAAGTTGAATATCCTAAACCATGTTGAAAGTCAAATTAACATATTGTATAAGTGTGGGGAGTAGAAGAAGCAGAGGTTAGAAACAAAGTTGTTATCCTTCAAAATGTGACAAATAAAGCATTTTCATTATTGAACACTGAGAGTAACATTTGTCAGGTTTAATGCTCTTGAAAATTATTTTCTAGAACAGAAACTCTTATCGTTAGTTCTCAGATTACTAGTTTTGTCAAGACATTATATAATGGAACATGAGACATTTTTTTTAAAATGAGCAATTAGGACAATTTTTTTTTAAAAAAGATTTTTTTTGTTTTATGTATGAGTTCTCTGTCTGCATGTACACCTGCATGCCAAAAGAGGGCCTCAGAAGTCATCACACATGGTTGTGAACCACCATGTCATTGCTGGGAATTGAACTCAGGACTTCTGGAAGAGCAACCAGTGCTTTTTTTTTTCCATGATTTTAATCTTTATGGGATTTGTTGTTGTTGTTGTTTTGCTTTGTTTTGGTTTTCTAACACACACACACACACACACACACACACACACACACCTTACCCCATTCCCCCAGCCCCTGCCCAGGAACCCCCTATCTTATCCCCCCTCTCCTGCTTCTAAGAGGATGTGTTCCCACCTACCCTCTCACTCCTACCTCCCCACCCTCGAATTCCCCCACACTCCACGTCCAGCCTTCATGGGACCAAGAATCTCCTCTCCCACCTATGCCCAACAAGGCCATCCTCCCCAACATATACAGCTGGAGCCATGGATCCCTCCCTAAGTGCTCCCAGGCTGGGCTGGTGGTTTAGACCCTGGGAGCTTTGGTTGGTTTTTATTTTTGCTCTCCCCATGTGGCCGCAAACCCTTTAAGCTCATTCAGTCTTCTCTCTAACTCCTCTATTGGGAACCCCATGATCAGTTCAATGGTTAGCTGTGAGCATCTGCCTCTGAATATGTTAGACTGTGGCAGACCTCTAAGTAGACAGCTATATCAGGAGCTTGTCAGCATGTACTTCTTGACATCCATATCAGCATCTACCTTTGGTGACTGCACATGGGATGGATACCCAGGTGGGACAGTCTCCAGATGGCCCTTCCTTCAGTTTCTGTCCAACACTTTGTCTCGATATTTGCTCCCTTGAGTATTTTGTTACTCCTTCTAACAAGGACTAAAGCACCCACACTTTGGTCTTCCTTCTTAATGAGCTTCATGTGGTCTGTGAGTTACATCTTGGGTATTGTGAGATTTTGGGCCAATATCCACTTATCAATGAGTGCATAACATATATGTTCTTTTGTGATTGGGTTACCTCACTCAGAATGATATTTTCTAGTTCCATCCATTTGCCTAAGAATTTCACGAGTTCATTGTTTTTGATAGCTGAGTAGTACTCCATTTTGTAAATATACCACATTTTCTGTATCCATTCCTCTGTTGAAGGACATCTGGGTTCTTTCCAGCTTCTGGCTATTATACATAAGGCTGCTATGAACATAGTGGAGCATATGTCCTAGTTAAATGTTGGAGTATCTTCTGGGTATATGCTCAGGAGTGGTATAGCTGGGTCCTCGGGTAATGATATGTCCAATTTTCTGAAGAATCGCTAGACTGATTTCCAGAGTGGTTGCACCAGCTTGCAATCCCACCAAAAATGGAGGAATTTCCTCTTTCTCCACATCCTTGCCAACATCTGCTATCATCTGAGTTTTTGATCTTAGCCATTCTGACTGGTGTAAGATGGAAGGAATCTCAGGGTTCTTTTGATTTGCATTTCCCTGATGACTAAGGATGCTGAACATTTCTGTAGGTGCTTCTCAGCCATTCGAGTTTTCTCAGTTGAGAATTCTTTGTTTAGCTCTGTACCCCATTTAAAAAATAGGGTTATTTGGTTGTCTTGGGTCTAATTTCTTGAGTTCTTTGTATACCTTGAATATTAGCCCTCTATCAGATGTAGGATTGGTAAAGATCTCTTCCCAATCGGTTGGTTGCCACTTCCTCCTATTGACTGTGTCCTTTGCTTTACAGAAGCTTTGTAGTTTTATGAGGTCGCACTTGTCAATTCCTGATCTTAGAACTTAAGCCATTTGTGTTCTGTTTAGGACTTTTTCCCCTATGCCCATGTTTTCGACCGTTTACCTCATTTTCTATTCTATTAGTTTCAGTGTACTTGGTTTTATGTGGATCCTTGATCCACTTAGACTTGATCTTTGTGCAAGGATGTAAGTATGGAGCAATTTGCATTCTTCTACATGCTGACCTCCAGTTGAACCAGCACCATTTGTTGAAAATGTTCTTCTTTTTCCACTGGACAATTTTAGCTCCTTTGTCAAAGATCAAGTGACCATAGATGTGTAGGTTCATTTCTGGGTCTTCAATTCTATTTAATTGATCTTCCTGTCTGTCTCTGTACTAATACCATGCAGTTTTTATCGCTACTGCTCTGTAGTACAGCTTGAGGCCAGGGATGGCGATTCCCCCAGAAATTCTTTTATTGTTGAGACTAGTTTTCACTATCCTGGGCTTTTTGTTATTCCAAATGAATTTGAGAATTGCTTTCATTTTCATTAAATTATAAATAGCCATTAATTTCTTTCTTTATTTCTTCCTTGACCAAGTCATCATTGAGTAGAGCATTGTTCAGTTTCCATATGTATGTGGGTTTTCCATTGTTTTTGTTATTATTAAAGACCAGCCTTAGTCAGTGGTGACCTGATAAGATGCAAGGTTGAATTTCAATCTTTTTATATCTGTTGAGGCCTGTTTTGTGACCAATTATATGGTTTATTTTGGAGAAGGTACCATGAGGTTCTGAGAAAAAGGTATATTCTTTTGTTTTAGGATGAAATGGTCTTTAGATATCCATTAAATCCATTTATTTCATAACTTCAGTTAATTTCATTGTCTCTGTTTAGTTTCTGTTTCCATGATCTGTCCATTGCTCAGAGTGGGGTGTTGAAGTCCCCCACTATTATTGTGTGAGATACAATGTGTGGTTAGAGCTTTAGTAAAGTTTCTTTTATGAATGTGGCTGCCCTTGCATTTGGAGCATATTTGTTCAGAATTGAGAGTTCATCTTGGTAGATTTTTTCTTTGATATGTATGAAGTGTCCTTCATTATCTTTTTTGATAACTTTTGGTTGAAAGTTGATTTTATTCAAAATTAAAATGGCTACTCAAGCTTGTTTCTAGAGACCATTTGCTTGGAAAATTGTTTTCCATCGTTCTACTCTGAGGTAGTATCTGTCTTTGTTGCTAGGTGCATTTCCTTTATGCAGTAAAATTCTGTGTCCTCTTTAGGTGTCAAGTCTGTTTGTCTATCTCTTTTTACTGAGGTATTGAGTCCATTGATGTTAAGAGACATTAATGAAAAGTGATTGTTTCTTCCTGTTAATTTTGTTATTAGAGGTGGAATTATGTTTTTGTAGCTATCTTCTTTAGGATTTGTTGGAATATTACTTTTTTGCTTTTTCTAGGTTGTAGTTTCCCTCGTGTTGGAGTTTTCCATTTATTATCCTTTGAAGTTCTGGATTTGTGGGAAGATATAGTGTAAATTTTGTTTTGTCATGGAATATCTTGGAATCTCCATATATAGTGATTGATAGTTTTGCTGGGTATAGTAGTCTGGGCTGGCATTTGTGTTCTCTTAAGGTCTGTATGATATCACTTCAGGATCTTATGGCTTTTATAGTCTCTGGTGAGAAGTCTGGTGTATTTCTTATAGGTCTGCCTTTGTATGTTACTTGACCTTTTTCCTTTACTGCTTTTAGTATTTTTTTCTTTGTTTTGTGTATTTGATGTTTTGATTATTATATGACAGGAGGAATTTCTTTTCTGGTCTCGTCTATTTGGACTTCTGTTGGCTTCTTGTATGTTCATCTGCATCTCTTTCTTTAGGTCAGGGAAGTTTTCCTCTATAATTTTGTTGAAGATATTTACTGGCCCTTTAAGTTGGGAATCTTCACTCTCATCTATACCTATTATCTTTAGGTTTGGTCTTCTCATTGTGTCTTGGATTTTCTGGATGTTTTGGATTCAGAGTTTTTTGCATTTTGCATTTTCTTTGACAGTTTTGTCAATGCTTTCTATGGTATCTTCTGTCCCTGAGATTTTCTCTTCTATCTCTTGTATTCTGTTGGTGATGCTTGCATCTATGATTCCTGATTTTTTTCCTAGGTTTTCTATTTCTGGATTAGTCTCTCTTTGAGATTTCTTTATTGTTTCTACTTCCATTTTTAGGTCCTTGATGATTTTGTTTAATTCCTTAACCTGTTTGCTTGTTTTTTTTTTTTTTTGTTCTTTAAGGGCTTCTACCTGTTTACCTGTGTTCTCCTGTATTTCTTTCTTTTTTTTTTATACTTTTTTTTATTGGATATTTTATTTACATTTCATATGTTATCCCCTTACCCCATCCCCCACCCACCAGGGAACCCCCTATCCCCTTACCCCTCCTCCTTCTTCTCTGTGGATGTAGACCCTACCTACCCCCCACTCCCACTTTCCCACCCTCAAAATTCCCACCCCCTGGGGCGTCCAGGCTTCCTGAGGTCAAGGATCTCATCTTCCACCTATGCCCAGCAGGGCCCTCCACTCTTATGTATTCAGCTGAAGCCCTGGATCTCCTGTATTTCTTTAAGGGAGTTGCTTATGGCCTTTTTAAAGTCCTCTATCATAATCACAAGAAGTGATTTTAAATCTGAATTCTGCTTTTCTGGTGTAATGGGGTGTCTAGGACTTGCTAAGGTGGGAGAACTGGATTCTGATGATGCCAGGTAACATTGGTTTCTGTTGCTTATAGTTTTGTGCTTGTCTTTCACCATCTGGTTATCTCTAGTGCTACCTGCACTCACTGTCTCTGGCTGGATACTGTCTTTCCAGTTACCTTGCTTGTGTCAGAACTCCTCAGAGTCCATTTGTGTCTGTGATCCTGTGATCCTGAGCTCCTGGGTGGAAGAGCTCCTATGACTCCAGCTGCATCTGGGATCCTGAAATCCTGCTGCTCTGAGTGCAGTGGTTCCACAGCTGCTCAGCTGCTCTAGGAAGGTTCAGTATAAGGTGTCTTCACAGGAGCAGACCAGCCAGGTGTCTGCTCCAGCCAAAAGTACAACCAGTGCTCTTAACTGCTGAATTATCTCTCCAGCCCCATAAGATTAAATTTTAAATTAAATTTATTCATTTTATATTTTCATTTTGCACTGTTCAATTCTGAAATGTAGGTGAATACCAAAACAAATACTCATGCTCTAAGTATAAGAAATCTATGACCGTTTTTTCTTTTTTTTGTAATTTATTAAGATTGTTTTTATTATTATATAAGCAAATGTGCATGGACACTAGAATATGTATGAATATAAGATTAAAAGATTATTAAAAGATTATGATTATACACTTAAATAGCTTTGAAAGCTTTATTGTAGAACATTTCTGAGATTATATGTATATATATATATATTTCTCATTTTAACCAAAACATGATAATATACTTATACATCCTTTTCTTCTGAAGCCTGATCTATGATTTCTATTTCTCTTTGAAAATAAAATTTTTAGGCTATTTTAATGAATGCTACCTAAATAACAACACATATTCCATCTGGATGTCATGTCATACAAGTTTTTTCTAACTTAGCATCATCCTATTCTATTTTTAAAATATAAATTCATACAAAATTTATATACATTATACATACATATATATATATATATGTATATATATATATATACACACACACACACACACATTCCTATAGGAAGAAACATGAACAGTTAAAAGGAACACTGAAGACTAGTGAGAAAGACATACTGTATAAGATGTAGTGACCTCTTCCTCTCTACAGGGAGAGTACTTCAGCAGATGCCTTAACTATACAAAAATCAGGTATTTAAAGTGATTTCACATTTTATAATTGTAAATTAGTTTGACTTTTTGCAACCTAGGATGTTTAATTTGATCTTTTAATACCAATAACTAATGTTATCAGAGAATCTGTGTAAGAGCAGGTAGATATTAATACATATGAGAAAGCCACCTTGGACTAATATAGAAGGACAATGATTTTATTATACGTGATTTACTTTGTGGGGTCACATTTCATTATTTAGAGATAATGTGGATTATATTATGATTAAAGAACTTAAAATATTAAGGATTTATTTCATATACCTAAAATGTAGATTTAAAAAGAGCCTTTAGAGTGTTAAAAGGTCAAATATTTTAAATAACAGCTGATATGTGTGAACACTTTGATATTTCAAGGACCCCAGACACCCATGGTCTTGTCTTATATAGCAGCTTATGTGCAAAACGGCCTGGCACCTCAGCATTAAAATGAGCAAGTGGTTTAATTCTCAATATCTGGCTGCCGTTAGCATCTTGTTCTAGGAAAAATTGGATTAACCCCAATAAGATAATTTTTTTCCTAAGAAGTATTGCAAGACCTTTCCCACATCGTAGCAATTTTGGTGTCTATTTTTACTGGAGGGAAAAACTAGAAGTCAGCTGCTCGACACTAGCCTGAAAGTCTGGGTTAACATTACCTGCAGGCTATGAGGTTCTGTTTTCATAGAAATAAAATCTGGATTGTAGAAGTAGGAGAAAGACTAAAACTGAGGTGGCCTGCCACTAGTGAAAAAAAATGTGAAGATGTATTTTTATGTTTATAGAAGGAGAATGATTCGAAACATTCTAATAACCCTTCTATTGTGGTCAGAAAATCTGCCAGGGAGGATGAAAGTACTATAAATTTTGATTAGAGGAATATAGGCATGTTACTCTACTAACAAAGACATGAAAAAAACAACAATGCTTCCCAAAACCCAGAAACATCAGTGATTTTCAGGTATTGTGTTGGACACTTTGATATTCTTACTCGGCAATGTGTGATTTATTCTCTTGAGTGATCACAAGACGTTCATATTTGAAAACTTGAGAAGAAATACTTTCATTCCTCCAAGACTGAAGTCAAATATGGAGTTTATGTAGATTTCCAATGAGTAGTTTGAAAGTAGAGAACACAATTACACATACTGTGTATAAGGTGCAGTTCTGAGTTTACACCATTCATATATATATATAC
>NW_021604577.1:2150716-2168221 GCF_004785775.1 Grammomys surdaster
TATATATATACGCACTAGTATTTTGCAATGTGGTCTTATTGATGTCTATGATTAGAAGATCAGATTAGATGCTTATAGTTCTCTATAGGGTTTGGGATTTGAGGATAAAATATAAACATCAACTTTTCAGGTGCCTAAACTGAAAGTGAGGAAATGAAGGCTATAATCTCAAGACCAGGGTCTCTGATGACATACTGTGCTTCCCGTCACTTTCCTGCGAAATAAAATAGATTTATCCATGAACCATGGATAAATCTATTTTTCTGCTTCATTTAATAAGTTTAGAAGAGTTACTAGTTAGGTGCTTACCACAAGTTTTAATATAAAAAAGAAAACCAATTTGCTTTTTTGAGAAATACATGTTATCCAGTTACTGACTTTAATTGTTGCTATATTGTATTTCCTGAAATATTAATCTTAAAAAACTAGTCACTAAGTCACCAATATGTGAAATTTTTATTAGCATTTCTGACTGCGAATCCAGTGAAAATAATTTGAATTTGTGTAAAACTCAAATATTAATTCACTTCCTATATATAGTTTTGTTCAATATAAGTTTAGTTAAAATAATTATGGCTTGTATTTCACATTATATTAAAGCAAAAAAAAAAAGCTACCTTGAAGTGTTTTTAATTGAAATTGGGGTTATATATCAACATTTCATAACTAATATTTTATCAATGCTTATGTTAAACTTTAGTGGAAAGTCAATATTATTAGATGGAAATATGTAGCCACACCATGCTATATGATATTATTCCTGGGGAATATAAAAAAAATATGCTCACCCCAAATATAATATAAAATGTTAGACTACCATGTGGATACTACTAAAGTCCAACTTGGTGAACCAATATATTTTATTGGCGTCATTTACAGGAGTAGGAGTGAGAGGTTACTTTGAAGAACAGAGGAGACTCAAAGATAACTGCATTATCAAACATCACTCCAGCATGAATAAGTTCTCATGAAATCTGGAGACAGCTTTGAAGGCAGCTCAACAGGTTGAAGATCTTTTTTGGTAATTTAGTTACCCTGAACCGTAGCTACCTGAGTTTTCACAAAGAAGTCAAAACTACAAACTAGACAGAAGACAGATTCTTCAACAACTGGTGCTGGTCTAACTAGATAGCTACATGTAGAAGAATGGAAGTAGATTCTTACCTCAGATCAACCACGAATGTCAACTCCAAATTGATTAAGGGCTTTAGCAAATATAAACCCTAGCACAAGGAGCTGTCTACCTACTTTTGAGTTGTTGGCCAATGAGGTTCTATAAACCAAGTATTATAGGCTATTGACAATAGTTCTGATTACTCTTCATAACTTGGTAGTAAGTTCCTATTGTTGAAGACAACATACACTTGAGCCACAGAGCATGGACAAATCAAACTAGTCTTCTTCTGGAAGCTTCATCTCTACTGCCTAATTTTCATGGTGCTAAACAGTGCTGGCACACTATGAAGGAAAAAGGAAATCATCATCCTCATGCAGGTGTGAACCATGTAAGCAGCAACAGCAAATTCCTGACAAGACATATCAACTGTAACAATAGTGGCATACATGTTGTGGTGGTAGCCAACCAATTTCTGATTGGCTCTAAGGCATGCTCAAATTGAAACAGATGAGAGACCAAGAATCTGTGGCCTATCTGTGGGTTAGATAGGTCATGGATGTATGGGAGAATGCAACACTGTTATTCTACTAAATTGACATAGTATTGTTTTTAATTTTTCTTTTAAATGTTTTTAAAGGTTTATTTGTTATATATACAGTGTTCTGCCTGCATTTATATTTTCAGGCTAGAAGAAGGCATCAGATCTCATTATCGATGGTTGTGAGCCACCATGTAGTTGCTGAGAATTGAACTCAGGACCTCTGGAAGAGCAGCCAGTGCTGTTAACCTCTGAACCATACCTCCAGAACTTGACATAGTATTAAAACAACTTCTAATGTCTTATTGCATGTCCGTATATCAGATCATCTCTCAATCCTCATCATTGAATTTTCTTACAACAGATGATAAATAATACAGGAGACCCTCAACTGATCAATCTGCATAGAATTAGAGACTGTGGAATGATCAACCTTAAATGGGACATACATATCAAACTCTTCTCTGGAAGATTCAGGAATCATTATGAAAATTGGGATGTGAAGATTACAAGAACAGGAGGTGGTAGATAACATCGGGGAATCAATGTTTTCCAGAAAAACACAGGACAGTTGCATATATGAACTTATAACAATCATGACAGCATTATCAAGACCTGCACGATTGAAGCCAGCCAAAATCATAGAATAGAAGCAAAAAAAGTGGGCATACATCTGCACTAGAAGGGCTAGTGAAGGGAAGTGAGAGAAGGGAGGAGGAAGGAGGAAGAAACTTTTTAAAGTGGGAAGGGTGGTGATGGTGCAGAGGCTGGCTATGGGAGGAGTTGGGAAAGTAAGTGGATATGACTAAAGTATATCATGTGAATTCTCTAAGAATTAATTAAAAAAAATAGTTTAAAATCTGCCAAGTGAGAGAGTGATCCATGATCCAAGAGGAGAAATGGAAATAGAAACTTAGGTCAAGTTATTTTTCTAATTTTTATGTGACTCTTAATACAGAGAAGGAAACCTTGGATGAACATACACATGCAGACACACAGGCACATAAACACACACACACACACACTCTTAAATATAACCTGTGTTAGCCCATATGATACCTATATGCTTTGAGGATGACCTTTGATACTGAACAACCAATTCATATGTTCCTCCCCAGAAAAAAACCACTTTCCCATTCCTCAAACTCTACAGGCCTATAGACCCATAGTTCTTTTTGTAGGGTTAAGAATGAGAGCTTGTCCCTACTTCTCCCTCTCAGCACTAGGACCTGATCTGGTTTGAAACTTATGCAGGCCATTTGCTAACTATCAGTCCTGTTGTATCTGGAAGACACTGTTTCCTTGATGTTATCTATCCCTTCTTGCTCTTACAGTCTTTTTACCTCACCTTCTACAGAGATCTCTGAGGGGAGAAGTTTGATGGAGACTTCCCATTTAGGACTGAGTGTTCTAAGGTCTCCCAGCCTCTTCCCATTATCCAGTTGTGAGTCTCTGTAATAGCTGCCATCTATTACAAAAGAGAGCTTTTCTAATAATTGCTGATCAAGACACTAATTGGAACATATAGAATAATGTGATTAGGAGTCATTTTATTGGTATTCCTCTTTAGAAGAACAATAAAGAGGCCCATGTTTTTCCAAGTTTCAAGTCCTTGGGCACCTGAGCATTCCAGGCATGAGTTTTATCTCAGGAGTAGGACTTAGTTCTAATCAGTTAGTGGTTGGTTACACTCACTTTTCAGCTACTATTACAGCAGCCTATCTTGCATGTAGGTCACCATTGTGGAAAGCAGCATTTGTATTTTAGCTGGTACTTTTCTTCCTCCTCTAACAGCATGTAGCATTGTTGCATGTAACTTTTGCTACCCTGCCTAAGGTCCAAGAATGAACTCTACTACCAGCCCCCGCCCAGAGAACATTAGATCCATGTATAAAAAACACAGACACACACGGTTGTTCAAATTCAACTTGCCTTATTGGCTTAGCTGCTGGGTGGCTCCAATCTACCTTAGCTAACGTTCCCTTCCCAGTACACCCAGCTCTGCACCCTAAATCTGCACCCAACTTCAGTTGCTCAGCCACATTCAGGCCTAGCTTAACATTCCCAGCCTCCAGTCTGTAGAAGAGCCTGTGGCCGCTCTGTTCGAGATATCACGTGGCTGGTTGGCTTTTTTTCCCTCTGAAGCATGGTGAAAAACTTTTCCTCTCTCTCTTTGTCTGCTACCTTATCTGCAGGGACTCAGAAGTTCTGTCTATTACCTCTACCTAGCAATTTGCCCAGGGCATCTTTACTGATCGATCAAGAACCAATTGGGGAACAGGATCTTAGTATCAGAACCATCCCTATGCAGAATATCTTCCAATACCACGAAGTCCAGTTTGTAGGGAAGAAGGCTATAGTTAGGGACCAGCTTGTTTTATTTTCTAATGTAGAAAGAGAGCAAAAATGCACATGAGAATGAATAGGAATAAATAATATTTCAAATTGTGATCCTAGAAAGGAAATAAATTTTGTTACAAGGTAATTTAAAAAATAAAGTTACTGGATTAAGTAATGAACACAAGATATGAGGGTATAAGGTTTTTATAGTAAAAAATATAGTTCTGATGAGTGAGCAGAGAATCTCTGGAAAGCAAACAAAACAAAACAAAAAAGCAAACAAACAAAACAGGATGGGAACATGGGGAGATTGTCATGCCCAAAATCCCAAACTAGAATTTGCAGAGTTGTCCTGGAACTGTTTACCAAGCTTTTCCAGTGATTTTTAGTGACCTAGAATTGAATTAATATTGGCATCTGCATACTTTTGTAACTATTACATAATTATAATTATTTTTAATTATGATCAAGTGTAAATGGGAAATCTTTGAGGAAGGTTTACAGTACAAAAACTATGTGATATGAAGAATATTTTAGTTTCTATAATAAAAGACTACATATAGGACATGTCCTTGTAGAGAAAGCACTAGTGTAAAAGACACAGCTGAATGGTTCTGTAGGTACTAAATTGCATTTATTAATGGCACAATTATTTTTATTTATCTCTCCTTTATTTGTTTTTAATATTTTGAGACTCACTGTGTATACAGCCCAAGCTTGTCCCAAACTCAAGGTCCTTATGTTTTAGCTTCCTGTGCACTGAGACGACAGGCATGTACTAGTATGCATATGCATGGCTAACTCTTATGGTTCTGTAAGAATTTTGCAATTTCAGTTCTTAGATTTAATGATGTCTTTTACTCCTTTTGTGGAATTTTTGGCTGTCTTTTTAAGTTTAATACATTTGGATCTTTTTGCATATCTGTTTATGCAACACATGTGACTCTGGGGTTTTTGTAGGCCGATTTGTCTTATTAAGTTCAGTGGAACATGAAAGAGGAAAAAAACAGAACAAACAAAAACACACAAAAAAACAGACAGAACCACAACAACCAAAGAACTCCTGCTTTAGTATCAAGTCAAAATTATTTAAGCATAAACTGTATTTGGCCAAACAGTCACTGAAAAATCCTAAGCATCATCAAGAAGATGCTTTATTTTCCTACAAATATAAGAATTCAGCAAATTTAATGTATGTAATCTTCTTGGAAAACAAAATTAATATTTATAACTCATAGGCACAGACAAACTCCAAAAAAATAAAATAAATAAATGACAGTGAGTGTAAGAATTGTTTAGGTTGGTCTACAGTTGAAATTGTGATTTAAAGACCTACTGTATTTGGTATTAAAATCAGTTTGAATTATGTAATGATGTTATAAATGAGAAAGGAAATAATGTCATCAAAAACCTGTGTGTTAGGCTGCATATGGTAACATGTACCTCTAATCCTAGCTTTTGAGAGACCTATGTAGAAGAACTATCAGTTCCAGGCTAGCTTGGGCTACATTACAAGTCACAGTCCAGCTTTGTCTGCCTCATATAACCCTATCTCAAAACAACAAATACATAAACAGACAGACAAAACCCTGCATGGTGTCTGTAAGGAACATTTAAACAACAAAAACAACAACAAGAATATAGAATGAGTATTTTCCTTACAGATTGATTAGAACAATTGATTAGATTGATTATCAGGACAAAATAGGTTGATACATGATGAATGTAAAGCTATTTAACAAAAGAAAGCCTTGTGTTCTGTTTTGTGTCTGATCACAGCACTAAATGATTGTCGCGTCCACCCTCGACCAGCAAGGAAGACACAACGCAGGAGCTCTTCTCCAAGCAGTTTATTCAGGACTCACCCTGGGGGAAGCGTCTCCCAGGCTTAAGTACTCTAGGACTAGCCTACCCCTGTCTGCCATGTGGCAACAGCAGATAGGTACACACACACACACACACACACACACACACACACACACACACACGGAGACAAGCCAGGTCACCAGCCACAGCCAAATAAGGACTTGTTTAGTCCTAAGAGTCCTGGCCAACAGGTGGCAAGGACTTGTTTACTCCTAAGAGTGCTCGCCAACAGGTGGCGGAAGGCAGAGACCGGCACCATCTTAAGGGCGCAGCACTATGCGGCTCTCCACAAATGATATAGAAGGAAACTTGTTACCAAAACATTTAAAAATTCAAAGTTAACTTACAAAGAAAGTATGAATTATAATAGTTTATGGAAAAATCTATGGACACAGTATAAATTTAATAACATGAAATTGAGATTTACTCTTCAGGATTCAGCCAGATAAGCATTAGTGAATACACAAATATGGATGACACCAGTGGACATGCTAAATATAACGGGGAAAGTTTGTCATGGTTCCTTGAACCTAAACAAAGAACTACAGGAAACCAAGGAATGCTGAAAAGGTGAGAAATAGTCTTTCCCAGGAAAGAGCTACTCAATTAGTTATTCAATACCAAGTGGTCAGCCCCAAGATTATATACAAAGAGGTAGTACTATACAGACTGAGCAGTTTGTATTTATATACACACATACATATATACGTAACAACAATGAAACAAGAGATCATGGTGGGCAAGAAGTGTGATTGTTACATGCTTTTTTAAAGTAAAGCACTCACTTAAAGTCATTTGAAAGTAAGAATCTTTTTATACAGAATTGACTTTATTTTAGACCCACTGGACTATATGTGCACAGTTTACAACAGAGAAAAGGACAGTTAAGTGACTGGAACTGCCAGAGCAATTACTCGTACTGAAAAAATAAGCAGCATAAAAGTACAGAAACCTAATTTTGCTTTGGAAAGGCTCCTTAGAAGCTATTCACTCCTAATCAATTTCACGTTTATACTGAATAGAATAATAAGCACTATTAGAATAATTCACTATTCACCAAGAATAATAAACCACTTAGAATAACAAGACTAAAATAATAGACCAGTGTTCAAACCATAGAAAAAAACTGGGTGTAAGATAGGAAGATTTTTAAAGAAGCTGAGCTTCTTGCTACTGAGAGCTGCTGAAAGTCTGCAATGTGTGAGGTTGTGCATTGACTGAAAGCATCCCATGTTTGCATTCTGCTTGGTATTGTTCAGAATGATTTGTGTCTCCACTAGGAAAAATGTGGTGGAGGGGGTGAGGAAGAGGAAGAGGAAGAGGCAGAGAGAGGTGGAGAAAGGGTGAGAAGAGTATTTTTAACTATTAATCTTTATAAATTTATTTCATTTCTCCACGATTTGACCACTTGCTTCTGCTGTTCTTCCAATATAGGACAAGACTGATTGCTAATCTCATTTCCCAAAAGCCTTTACATCATCCTGGCTTAGTTCAATTGTCATTGTGTTAAAGATTCTTCTCAAACCTACTTCCTATGCACTAATATCATCATGTCAGAGGTGGGAGATACAGAAACAGAAGGTAACATTACTTAATCTAATGTCAGTGTTTTAATATGAGTAATGGAAGATCAAATCTTTAGAATTTTCACTTAAAGGAGGACCTTTCTTTCTAAATAAGTAAGGATAACACTTTTCTAAAAGTAGAACTACATAGACCATATAAATATAGGGAAGAATTTTAGACTCATTGTCTAAATGACTTGTCATTTTTAGAGATTTAAATTTTTAATTCTCCCCCTCCCCCTTCCTCTCGTCCCTCTCCCTCTCCCTCTCCATCTCCCCTCCCCTTCACACCCCTCCCTCTCCCCTCCCCCTCCCCTCCCCCCCCCCCCTCTCTCTCTCTCACTCTCTCTCTCTCTCTTTCTCTTGTCTCTCTCTCGTGTGTGTGTGTGTGTGTGTGTGTGTGTGTTTGTGTGTGTGTATCTTTGTGTGGGCACATACAGCTATTGCAGGGGCAGTTGCAGAAGAGTCCAGAAAAAGGTGTTAGATCTTCTAGAGTTGTTATCTGTCCAACTTTAATGTTGGGAACTGTACCTGAGTTCTCTGTAAGAGCGTTATGAAACATTAACCTCATAGCAATCTCTTCAAAACCATGTGACAATTTTAATTGTCAAGTTGGCACAACTAGAATGACCCAGGAATAAAGAAAAATCTCAATAAAGGATTGTCTACAGACATGTGTGAGGGGATTGTCTTACATACATCAATGATGTTGGAGGCCGCAGCCTGCTGTAGGCTGGTCCTAGACTATATAAAATTGGAAAAAATAAGCAGAATAATAAGCATGTGTACGTTTATTTCTCTCTGGTCTTGACTGTGGGTAAGATGAGAGTAGCTGTTTTAAGTCCCTGACACTGTTGTTTACCTGCTTCGATGGAGTATAACTTGGAATTGTGAGTTTGAATAAGACCTTTCTCCCATAAATTATTTGATAGTGTTTTATTGCAGCAGTAATAAAACTAGGAATTTATCCAATCCATTGATCTGTGGGTCAATGATGTTTTAAGTTTTAGGACTGGCTTCTTTCACCATTCAGAGCAAGTCAATTGTCTAGTCTTCAATGTTTTTTAATTTTCTCATATACACACACGCACACATGCATGCACTCATACACGCACATATTCAACATGTACACACTATACACATACAGGTAGAATATGAAATATATATATATATACATATATATATGTATATATATGTGTGTGTGTGTGTGTATTGCTCTCTTATCACACTTAAATACTTAAATATTTGTTTCTTTAAGCAAAACACTGCAGTAAAAATTAATTTAACGAAGAATTTTAGTCTGTTTTAATTACAGTATGTGATATTTCTAAAGCTTTGCATGACTTAGAAATCCCCTACATTTTTATATATTTGAAGATGTGATATTTATATATGTGGATCTGATAACATTTTCCTAGAAAGCAGTGGTTCTCAGGGTTTTTAATTCTGCAGCCCTTCATGACAGTTCCTTAAATTGTGGTGACTCCCAACCATAAAATTATTTTTGTTGCTACTTCATAGCTATATTTTCTACTGTTATTAATTGTAGCATAAATATCTGTATTCTGATAGTCTTTCATGACTTCAGTGAAAGAATCATTCAAACCCCAACGGCTTTGCTATCCACAGGTTGAGAAACATTGCTTCAAAGGAATTCTCCTAAATAATTTTACCCAGTGACAGGTATTACCACTCTGAGAACAAAGAAACCTTTCAGTATCTCTCACAAGGAGTGAACATACAGTAGTTGTTTTCAGTTCAAATATTGTGATGAAACACAATGACCAAAAAGTAAGTTGGGGAGGAAAAGGTTTATTGGCTTATGCTTCAACATCTCGTATCATCCCTGGAGGAAATCATGATAGAAACTTGAACAGGGCAAGAACCTAGAGGCAGGAGCTGATGCAGAGGCCATGCAGAAGTGCTGCTTACTGGCTCGCTCCCTCTAGCTTGGTGAGCTTGCTTTCTTATAGAACATAGAACCCAGCTCAGACATGGCACCATCCACAATGGGCTGAGGCTTTTCCAGATCAGTAAATAATTTAAAAATGTTATACAGGCTTGCTTGCAGCTGGATCATATGGAGACATTTTCTTATTTGAGGTTCCCTCTTCTCGGATAGTTTAGCCTGCATCAAGTTGACATAAAAGCATAGTAGCAAAGTATATTTATGAGATCACTTGATCTCTGGGTGCAACTTTGGCAGCAAAGGTAAGGAAGTTATTTGTAGACTTGATTAATTAATGAGAAGCAACATCTGCACATTTTAACCAAAAATACTGCACTGATACATAATGAAAGACAAACCGTTGGATGTTTTAAATTAGGAAATATTTCTCATACTGAAAGCCATCTCAAGGGCTTGAGAGATGGTTTCATGGGTGAAGAAGTTTGCGATTGAACCTGATGGCCATGAGTTCAATACCCAGGGTCCACATGACGTATAGAGAATGCTGTCTCGTACAAGTTGTTGTTTGTCTTCCACGTGCACATCTAAGCAACTGTATCCATTTGTGTTTTATTTGAAGTCTTTATCCAACTGATCCTGACAATGTAATTCATAAATGTACTAGGAGAAACATCCTTCTAGTGATGCTCTAGCTGGAATTTAGATTCTTAAGAACCTCTGAGATAAATCACTTATGATAAGGATGGAGATGTTTTGATGAGAAGTGGAATTAACTATATGTCAAATAAGAAGGACACCATAGGATGCATGCATTCCATATGATCAAATAAGTAGAAGCAGTTACACTTTTATTCAAAGTATGCGGAGCTCCAATTTGTTCTCTACCAAGTATGTTTTTGTTGTTGTTGTTGTTAAATTAAATGGCCAAGCCTATGAGCTATGTTCTCATAAAGCTCTCTGTCCATTAGCATTGTGAAAATAATATTTCTGACTTTGTGTTCTCATTGTCTTAATCTTGGTTTGACCAAATACATCAGTCGTAGGATGAAAAAACATGACATAAGTTAATTTTATCCTTATTACTTTCAGATTCCTAATTAGTGACACTCTCCTGTGTGCATGCATGTATGTGTATATATGTATCAGATGTGTGTGTGAGAGTGTGCATGTGTGTGTGTGAATTCATATTTGTGTATGCATATATACGTACAGGCCAGAAAACAACCCTATGTGTTGTTTCTCAGGCACTTTCACCATAATTTTTGCTACAGGTCTCTGCCTGGCCTGGAGATTGCTAGTAAAATAGAATGACTGGCTTCAGAGATTCTTGTATCTCTGACTCCTTAGGATTGAAAACTACAAGGCCTTGACACCAGCTAGGTTTTTCAGTTTGGGTTCTTGTGGATTAACCCAGATCCTCATGACTGCAAGACTGTTGGGGTGACCTTCCTCCAAGTGTTTGAAGTGTGGTCCTGTATTTTCAATTGTTAATTCTGTACTGAGAGAGCTAAGTGCTGACAGGATTTTGGTATTGTCATTTCTATGGCCCATCAGTGGGTTTTCTGTTTATAAATGTTTGTTCTTCTACACTTTCCCAACAGATGAATGTCAGGTATCCCTCAATGCTTTCAGGAACTAGACAGATAGAGCAGGGATTGTCTTACTGCTGATTGGTTTTAATAAAGATCCGACAGTAAATGATGGGGCAGAAAGTATGGGGAGCAGAACTTCCAGGAAGGTAGGATATACAAGGGATGCAAACAGAGGAATAAGAATTGAGGAAGACATCAAAGGAAGCAGAGGGATAGAATGGAGCTGTAAGCAGGAAATGAGGAGAGAGGATACTGGGAAGGTTAGAATAAGTTAGTAGATGGCTGAGAGACTGCCCCAACATAAGGCTCACAGCTTTAAACTATATAGAACTGCCATGTATTGTTTAAACCACAAACAGGTCAAGAAAGCGCTGCAATATAAGACAAATAACTGAACAATGGAAACACCCAGCTTTGAATTCCTAAGTAGTACCTTTCATTGCAACTTGCTAATTCAGGAATAAGTTTAATCTTTCTGAGATACAAAATTTACTGTAAAAAAATTCAACTGGACTTATACAGATCTACAAGAATTGGAAAAAAGAAAATAAATCTTATAAAGATAAATTATATTTTAGAAATTTGAATAATGTAATCCTATATCCAATTAAGTATGACCAAGAAGCATTTGTGGTATACAGGGGTGAATGAGATGGTGTTATGAGTCAAGGTGAAAACTTTTATAAAGAATATCTAAACAATTTTAGAAAATTATTAAGAATCCACAACTAAGGCATTTTTGTTAGTTGTTTTTATAATCTACTAGCAACAAAACATTAAAAATAATATTGGTGCATACCACACTGATTTTTATATTTAATTAATTCACAAAATTCTTCTATATGGTCCTGTACTGAGACCTGGTTTTCAGTGAAGGAGTCATGCCAGTACCAGGCATGAACGGCAGAGCTCTGTGCTCTTGAGGCCCACAGATGCACATGGCCTGAAGAATTACCTTGGTTTTCTAGGAATAGAAAGGAATTTCTGATAAAGTCTCATATACTTTAATCCCTTAGGATTGATGTTACTTTCTGTTTATCTAATATCTATGAGGGTTTTTATGTGACAATGCACATCGAGCCATTCTAAAGAATATCTGTCCTCTCTTTATACATATACCAAAGAAAACCAAAAGCACAAGTATTCAAGACTCCATCCTGATAAATATAGGGCCAAAGTTGTCTTTTCAATATAGATTCTTGACTTGAGATTTTAAACTGGATATTCAGTACCTCTTTGAGAGTAGCCCCTCAGTGAGGTTAATTCCCATCTGAAAGAGCTACAGGTTGCTGATTTCTTTTTGCTTGCAAACATGTCTGTACAGATTTTTATATAAAAAGAGAGATGTTGCTTTTCTTGTCCTTGCTCCCTAGGAGGATTACTAAGTGACAGAGCATTCTATTCTTCTCTTTCAGAGTTAATTGTATTTTAATGAGGAGTACACCATGTTGTTCTCCACTGACTGACAAACACTCCTTGATGACTCAACAGCAAGAGCAGTGAAGCTAAGAAGGAAGCTGCAGCACTTTCTTACTCAGCCTACTGCACACTCCAGTATCAGTCAAGCATACCACAGTAGCAGAATGCTCAGATTGTTTGAGTAGCACATGACCTCACAGGGACAAAGGAAACTATTATGTCACCTCGGTAATTACTGATCATATTGTAAGAAACTTGAGTTTTTCTTTCTAGCAAAGATAATTAGTCAAAGAAACAAATGAGGACATTTTATAAAAAATGTGAGCAAGTGGACACACTGTGCTATATACATACAGATGTTGAGTTGGAGACAAACTATTCCTCAATAACCAAGAGCCCAGTCAGAGTGGGAGTCATGAAAGAGAGGTTGCCTGCTAGAAATGGTAGTGCCAAAGGGTGGCAGCTGTCAAGCACATTGGTAGACCATGGAGGAGGAACTACAGTGGGCATGTGGGGTTCCTGGAGAATGACTACCATTATACACAGCTGCAGTAGGGGTACCTTGGAAAGACAGAGCCCTAGAGGGTTTTTCCCTGGATTACTTTTTGCTGCTGCTGTGCCTTCTCATGTTTGCCATTGCTATATTTCTCCTGTATGTAGCACAGTGTGAATGGGCATGGAGAGACCTTCCTTGCCTATATATAGTCTGATGTGATTGCTTTGTGGTAGACAGCCCACTCTATGGGGCAAGCTTTCTTCAGATCAACCTGAAGATAAGTAATCATAGAATAATACAGTTTAAATGAGGTGACAATTTCACAGAATTCCTGATTTGTTTTAAGTAGTTTTAGGAAGTTAGTGTAGTTGATAAGAAAGATTCAGGAGATGGTTTAGACTGTTTTGCCAGAAAGATGTAAAAGAAAGCACTAAGAATCGAATTGTCCCTCCTTGTAGAACAGTGAGGGATCTACAGGCTAGAAAAGGAGCATAGTAAGTTTTCCATGTACTATAAGCACATAGTTGATCTTGTGGAAAGGAAATATGTCTGAGACATGTTAATGATTAAAGAAGACATTCCTTCTAGGTTGGGTCTGAGTTCCTTGATCTTGTGATCTAAGAATGTGGTCAGAGGTTTCAAGTGTCTGTAGACACATGGTTTAATTCTGGGTCTTCGACTCTATTCCATTGATTGACCTATCTGTGTTTGCTCCAATACCATGTGGTCTTTATCACAATTTCTCTGTAGTACAGCTTGAGATCAATGATTCCCCCCAGAAGATATTTTATTGTTGAGAATTGCTTTGGCTATCTGAATTTTTTGTTTTTCTATATAAAGTTGAAAATTGCTCTTTTCATGTCTGTGGAGAAATGTATTGAAATTTTGATGGGGATTACATTGAATCTGTAGATTGCTTTTGGTAAGATAGCCATTTTCAGTATGTTAATCTTATTAGTCCATGAGCATGGAAGATCTTTATCTTTCCATCTTCTGAAGTCTTCATTATTTCTTTCTTCAGGGATTTAAGGTTCTTTTCATACAGATCTTTCACTTACTTGGTAAGAGTTACACCAAGATATTTTATATTATTTGTGGCTATTGTGAAAGGTGTTGTTTCAATAATTTTGTTCTCAGCCTGTTTATCATTTGTATAAAGGAAGACCACTGACTTGTTTGAGTTGATTTTATATCTAGCCACTTTGGTGAAGTTCTTTTTTATCAGCTGTAGGAATTCTCTGGTGGAATTTTGGGGGCCACTTATGTATACTATCCTATTACCTGCAAATAGTGATATTTTGACTTCTTTCTTTTTAAATTTTATCTCCTTAATAATTCCTTTTTTGATTATTGCTCTACCTTTGAACTTCAAGTACTATATTGAATAGATAGGGAGAGAGTGGGCAAAGTTGCCTTGTTCCTGATTTTAGTGAGATTGCCTCTAGTTTCTCTTCACTTAGTTTGATGTTGGCTGTTGGTTTGCTATGTATTAGTTTTATTATATTTAGATATGTACAATGAATTTCTCCAAGACTTTTAACATGAAAAAGTGTTGTATTTTGTTGAAGGCTTTGTTGGATTCTAATGGGATGTTCATAGACCTTTATTTTTTTCTTTAGTTTATTTTTAAAATATATTATGTTGATGAATTTTTGTATATTGTACCATCCCTCCATTGCTTGGATGAAGCTTGCTTGATCCTGGTGAATGATGGCTTTAATGTGTTCTTGGTTGTAGTTTGTGAGAATTTTATTTATTTAGTAGTTTTGCATTGATATGTGAAATTGGCCTGATGTTCTCTTTCTTTTGTCTTTGTGTCGTTTAGGTATCAGAGTAACTATGGCTTCATAGAATGAATTAGGTAGTGTTCCTTCTGTTTCTATTTTGTAGAATAGTTTGAGGAGTATTAATATTAGGACTTCTTTGAAGGTACAGTAGAATTCTAAACCATCTGGCCCTATGCATTTTTTGGTTGGGAGGTTTTAAATATCTGCTTCTATTTCCTTAGGGACTATGGGGCTGTTTATATAGTTTACCTGTAATCTTGATTCAACTTTCATATGTGGTATCTGTCTAAAAAAATGATCCATTTCATCTAGATTTTCTAGTTTTGTTGAGTATAGGCTTTTGTAGTAGGATCTTTGATTTTTTAAATTTTTTCAGTTTCTGTTGTTATGCCTCCCTTTTCATTTCTGATTTTGTCAATTTGTTGACTGTTTCTGTGCCTTTAAGTCAGTTTGGCTAAACATTAATATATCCTGTTGATTTTCTCAAGCTACCATATCTTGGTTTTGTTGATTCTCTGTATAGTTATCTTTGTTTCCAACTAGTTGATTTCAGCCCTGAGTTTGGCTATTTCCTGCTGTCTACTACTATTTTGTGTGTTTACTGCTTTGTGATCTATAGCTTTCAGGTATCCTATTAAGTTGCTTGTATGGGATATTTCCAATTTCTTTATGAAGACACTTAGTGCTATAAGTTTTACTTTTAACACCGCTTTCCTTGTGTCCCATAAGTTTTGGCATGTTGTATCTTTACTTTCTTTGAATTTTATAGTCTTTGGTTTCTTTTTTTATTTCTTCCCTGACCAAGTTATCATTGAACAGAGAGTTGTTCAGCTTCCATGAGTACATGGGCTTTCTGTTTTTTGTTGTTGTTGTTGTTATTGTTGTTGCTGTTGTTGTTGTTGTCATTGAAGTCCAGCCTTAGTCCATGGTGATCTCTAGAATGCATGTGATTATTTCAATCTTCTTGTATTTGTTGACTCTTTTTCGTGTCCAATTATATGGTCAATTTGGGAGAAGGTTCCATGAGGTGATGAAAAGAAGGTATATTTTCTTGTTTTGTGGTGAAATGTTCTGTAGGTATCTGTTAAATCCATTTGGTTCATAAGTTTTGTTAATTTCAATGTGTCTCTGTTTAGTTTCTGTTCCAATGACCTGTCCACTGGTAAGAGTGGGGTATTGAAGTCTCTTACCATTAATGTGTAAATTTCAATGTGTGTTTTGAGCTTTATAAAGTTTCTTTTATGAATGTGGGTGCCCTTGCACTTGGGACGTAAATGTTCAGAATTGAGACTTCACTCTCTTATATTCCTATTATTTTTAGGTTTGATCTTTTTATTGTATCCTGGATTTCCTGGATATTTTGGTTTAGGGTTTTTTTTACACTTTGTTATTTTCTTTGACCGATGTGTCAATATCTTATATTCTATGGGATCTTTTATGCTTGAGATTCTCTCTTCTATCTTTTGTATTCTGTGTATGATGCTTGCATCTACAGCTCCTGTCTCTTTCCTAAGTTGTTCATTTACAGGGTTGCCTCCATTTGTGTTTTCTTTATTGTTTTTATATCCATTTTTTTTGTCTTAGACAATTTTGTTCACTTCCTTCACCTGCTTGATTGTATTTTCCTGTATTTCTTTAAGGGATTTATTTGTTTCCTCTCTAAGTGCTTCTATCTGTGTTCTCCTTTATTTCTTTAAAGGAGTTATGTATATCATCCTTAAAGACCTCTATCATCTTCATGATACTGGATTTTAGGTCATTATCTTGATTTTCAGGTGTGTTATGGTTATCCATGGTTTGTGATGGTTGGACAATTGGGTTTTGATGGTGCCGGATTGCATTGGGTTCTGTTGCTCATGTTTTTGTGCATGCCATCTGGTATCTCTGGTGTCAGCTGGCCTGGGTGTCTCTGACTAGTGTTGGCCTCCTTGGAGAAGGTAGAGCTCTGTGACATAGGTTAGAGCCAGTGTCCTGGGAGGCAGGCAGTTGCTATCTCTAGTTAGGGAAGGCCTCCTGTGTTCCTGGCCAGGGCAAACCTCCTGGGAGACAGGCAGGCTCTGGGTTCCAGGGGCAGGATCTGCCCCAGTTGCAAATGGAGGTGCACACTGGTAGAACTGCGCCCCTTATTAAGGCAGAACTCCTATGTCCCTGGTTACTGCAGATCTCCTGGGAGGCAGGCAGGCTGTGGGATGTGGAAGGGTGTCAGCATGCCAATCTGCCCTGGGTAGAGAAGCAGACCAGAAGGAAGGTGGAGCTTGTCAGGGTGGGTAGGTCCTGCATCAGCTGTGCTCAGTGGGTATCCCAGCTGGGTATTTGGATCAGAATCTCACCTTTGTCCCTGGTTATTGCATATTTCCTGGTAGGCAGACAGGCTGTAAGGTGTGGGAGAACATCAGACTCTCTGATCTGGCCTGGGTGGAAAAGAAGACCAGAAGCTGCTTAAACTCTGTTAATGAATGAAAAAAAAAATATTACTTTGGGGTTAGGATGAATTTGGAGAAATAAAGACAGATGGGAAATTTTTAGTTAGATATGAGTTTTAAAAGAATATATAATCAGTAATCATGTTGCAATTTCCCTTTGTTTGATAATTTTAATCTGTCTTGAAGAATATGTTGTTGTGGTCCGTGGTCCTTGTTTTTTGAGAATATGTAACTTGTGTCTGTGAAGTGACCTTTGTTCTTAAGTGAAGAATTTGTCTTAGATGGTATTAAAGTCTAAAAGAAACAAAAGTTTTTGGAGGTTCCCTTCATCCATCACGTGTGTGTGTGTGTGTGTGTGTGTGTGTGTGTGTTTCTGTGTGTATCTATGTGTGTTTTCCCTCTTTTTGCCTGTCCCATAGAATTATGTTTTGCTCCCTCAGAGAAACGCCTGCA
>NW_021604577.1:2168231-2169144 GCF_004785775.1 Grammomys surdaster
CCCCCCCCCCCCCCCAGTACCTGACCTGTCCAAGCTAGTCTTTGGCAGTTCATGGTGTTAAAACTGGGAAGAAATGTTCAAGCTTCTTTCCTTACACTCTCACACCTATAAATGTCTGTATATGTTTTAAGAAAGCTTAGTTGATAAGAGAGACAGCAAAGAGTTTGCATTGTCACAAAGTACGTGACTGGTACAGGAAGGTGGTGGTCAAGTAGAGATTTTCTGTGTGATAGTTTAGATGTCAGCTTGATTAGGCAGTAGAGTGCCCAGATACTCTGTTCAAACTTTTTCTAAGTGTGTACGGGGGTGATGTTTCTGAAATAAATTAGAGTTTGAAACACTAAAATTGTTCTACAATGTGGATTGACATTAAGCAATGTGTTGAAGGTTTTGTGTTTTTCTCATGGCCTTTCCTCTATCTCTCTCCTTAGATAACACTGACCAATACAGGATAACAAAACAGATAGAGAAAGAGACCTTGAATATTGTAATGATTAATGCTGAAAAGGCAGAACACAGCAATATTGACTGACTAAAGCTAACTTAGTAAATGTGGATTTACATTTATATAAAAGGACTCATGATATCTATTTTTTTTATTTTGTATATGTTAAAGTGTCTGAATACCCTAAGGGTAACATAACTTTTAATGTGATATTTGAGCTGGCTATGGGTTCTGCTAGGAAATGTAGTCTGTGACCATAAAAAACTATCATTTGCCACATGTAAGAAAGTAATTCAACAAATATTACTAGTTATATGATGGGCAGCTCTGAAGGTACTACAGTCCTGAATACTACAAAGTACCTGTAGAATGCCTAGTTATTGAGGCTTTAGCTCAGAATTAGGGTCCTAAACTGTGATTACATTTACCTTTAATGGATGCTATGATATATATGATGGGTGATATATA
>NW_021604577.1:2169154-2173957 GCF_004785775.1 Grammomys surdaster
TGTATATGTATATGTATATGTATATGTATATGTATATGTATATGTATGTATGTATATATGAGTATATATGTGTATATATGTGTATATATGTGTATATATGTATATATATGTATATATATGATATATGATATATATCAGATATATTTACCATGTTTTAATCAATCACTCTGTATCTCTTAATCGACCTTCAGTAACATACACATTTTGGGACCTATTATGAGCCAAATGGTAACTAAAAAGATATTTGGAATTTTTGAGTCAAATTATCAATAGAATACCCATTCTCCTTACTTGGATGCTAGTAATCAGTTTTAGTAAAATTTTCTTTAATCTTTGATTTAACAATTTTTATAATAATGGAAGAATAGGAGAGAAGTCACATTATCATCTTACTCTTAAAACACAATTTATGACAATTATGAGAATATAAAAATATTAAAAATTAAGAAGTTATATATAAAGAAAGTCTGATGTATTCTTAGTGTAGCTCTAAGTATCTCAGATACTAGATAATATCTAAGCCCTGCTTAGTTCTTAACTATAACTAGATGATAATCCATCTTTTCAGAATTTCTCTAATAGAGGTATAAAAAGTTGTAGTTTACTTATTCATTAACTTCTGGTACCACATTTTAGAATCTGCTGCAATTGTATGCTTAAAATTAATGAGCCAATTAATTAAGGCTTTGTGAAATAGCTTAATAGGTCTGAAATTAAGATGGATCTGTTAGCTGTTGATCATAATTTTGTATACCAAATGGTTAGGTGTAGACTCCAGTATTAAGGAAAAAAAATAATTATAACTTTATGAATTGATAAAGTAAATCAAAACAAGTGCCTTTTTATTTCAGCGAAAATAATAATTAAATATGAAATAATATCCAATAGAAAGAGCAAAATTCTAAAATTTGGACTAGAATCTAGTTAATTACTTATAGAAGTGGGTGATTTTGACAGACATTATCCACAGATACTCTTTTCTTTAGCTATAACACAATAATTTGTTAGAACACCAATAATGTATCTTAACATTACACTATTTACCAACGTGTGAATTATATGAACAATTGTTTTAGATATTTTCTTCATTTGGGCAGGTTCAGTGCATAGTGTAAATTGCAGATATTATAACAAGGTACTACATTATGTGACAAGCTGGTAACTATCTAGAAGTAAATATTTGGACCATACAACAATACAAAGAAGTGTTTCTGTTCTTCCTTATGTGTTCCTAAAAGTAGATTAATGACATCTGGTGATCAATGTCCGTACAGGTAGTATGAAGACTATGTATATACAAAGAGCTTCCAGTTAATTTTCTTAGTCTAAAGTGACTTTCAATTAAAATTTCATCATATACTATTAAATGAGATAAAGTTTTATATATTTATAATATGACGAACTTGTGAACTCATGGAGTTAGATTTCTAGCAGACTTAAATATCTTAACTCCATTTTAGAATCTCACCACAAAGATTAAAAAGGAAAAAAAAAGGTCTTACAATGATCAGTCTTTATTTCTTTTGTAGTAATAGCAATGTGAACCCAAGACCAGAATCTATTGACTCAGAATATGCATTATTCATGAGATTTTCATGCAGTCAATGTTTTCATTAACTGCCTAGTTATAGGCATATAGTATTTTAGGAGATGAAAATATTATCAGACAAATGTTTAAATAAAACTGATAAATGTCATGAAAGAAAGCATAGGAGTGTTTGATATTAGAGTATTTATTCTAGTTTTTATGCCCCATTAAGAAAATGTGTGATACTTGGGAAACTTACAAAGAACAAAAAATTAACTTTTGCTGTTCTGAAGAAGCTCAAGGCATCGTTGGATCATTGGCAGACTGACTTCCCCCTACCACCAGCCAACAATTGGAATTATTTGTATGGCTCAGGATGGGATTTTATGCCCCACTCCTCTTTCCATGATAGGATTTGGTCTTTCTTGGGTTTAAACTGGTCTTGTGCATTCTTCTACGACTGATAAGAGTTCATATGCAGCTGCCTTGCTGTGTCCAAAAGATACTCTTTCTTTGTGAACATTTGTTACCCTTAGTCTCTTTTCATTCCTATTCCCACAATTATCTCTGAGTCTTGGAAGGAAAGAGTGCAATAAATACATTCCTACTGGTGAATATTCCCAAGCTCTGATTTTCTGTGCATTGGCCAGTTGTAGGTTACTGTCTTTTTGTCTTCTTCGTCTTTTTTTTGTATTATTTATTTTATTTACATTCAAATGTTTTCCCTCCACAAACCCTCTATGCCATCCCCCTCCCACCTGCTTCTATGAGGGTGCTCCCCCACCTAGCCACCCACTCCTACCTCACCACTCTAGCATTATCCAATCCTGGGTCATCGAACCTCCACAGGACCATGGGCCTCCCCTCTCATTGATGACAGATAAGGCAATCCTCTGTTACATATGCATCTGGAGCCATGGGTCCCTCCATGTGTACTGTTTGGTTGGGAGTTTAGTCCCTGGGAGCTCTGAGAAGTCTGGTTGGTTGATAATTTTGTTCTTCCTATGTGGTTGCAAACCCCTTCAGCTCCTTTAGTCCTTCTCCTAACTCCTGCATTAGGGTCTCTGTACTCTGTCTTATTGTTCGTTGTGAGCATCTGCCTCTGTATTGGTCAGGCTCTGACAGAGCCTCTCAGGTGACAGCTATACCAGGGTCCTGTCAGCAAGCACTTCTTGGCATCAGCAATAGTTTCTGGGGTTAGTGTCTGCAGATGGGATGGATCCCTAGGTGGGGCAGTCTATGGGTCAGGAAATTGAACAGAGGTATGTAGCAGTGGGTGATGGGTTACTGGAGGTAGCCACTAGAAAGTTCAAGGTGCCAGATAAGCAAGAGGCTCTCAGGACCCAACCGGGATGACATTCGCTGAAATACAAAGGGGAGACAGAACCTGTATAGAGACCATATCCAGAGGTTAGGCATGGCTTCTGGTTGAGGGATGAGGCCACTCACCCATCTCAAAAGAATTAACCCAGAATTGCTCTTGCCTAAAGGAAATGCAGGTACAACAAGTGGAGCAGAGACTGTAGGTCACTGTTTTAATCATCACCTACTACTATAGATCTCACCTTTTCAGATAACCTACTATAAATTGCATCTTTTCAGATGAATGTTGAAGCATGCATTGAAGTATGAGAAAGATTATATCAGTAGAAATCAGTTTAAGGCTATATCGATTTAACGTAATAATAGATTCCAGCATAGGGCTTATGACCTTTTTAGATCTAGGTTTTGGCCCAGTATTGGTGTCATGTCTGATTTCATCTTGTGGAGAGCATAGCTTAAATCCAATCAGAAGCTGGTTGGTTATTCCCATGATGTTTATGTCACTATTGTACCAGTGGGCATATCTTGTCAGGAAAATCATTATTGAAGCTCACAGGAATTGCAGCTCTGTAAGACTAGTGATTACTTTCCTTCCCCAGTAGTTCATGTAACACCCTACAGATGCTATAAAGCTAACCAGAAGGAATAAGGCTCCCAGGTCAGTAACAGCTTGATTTCTGTATGTTCAGTGACTCACACATGTAATTTCTTCAACAATAGTCTATTCTCATAAAAGTCTGTCGAATAACCAGGAATATTGATGATAAATGTTTTTTTTTTCGTTTTTGTGTTTGCAAGTCAATATTAGATGTCACTGGCTCAAAACTCAAAAGGATGTAACCTACTCTTAGTAGTGGAATCTTTAATTTGTAGTCTTTAGTATCTAGGAGGGAATTTTTTTTCATTCTTATAGAGTGACTCCATTTTAATTCTTTTTATGTACAAATATATAAATACACACATATGTATTTTATATGAAATATATTCATATTAAATTACTTTATGTGTGTGTGGTGTGCCTTTTAGGTACATTTACAGTAAGACGTTTCCTTATAACTATTTAGAAAAGTCTTTAGTGGTTACTTTCAAAAGCAATATAAAAGCACTGATGTATTTGTACAGAAAAAATTTTATTTATGAGGAAAAATTATGAATTTACTTTGAAACATGTTGTATGCAAGAATCATTAATGACGAATAGGTAAATGTACCAAGTGGGGGATTAAAAACACAGATGTTATACACATATGGCTGAATAAAAAAGAGATTTTATTGCTTCTTTGTGGAGATATATTACAAAAGTATACATTTTTACTAATATTATATATACTTCCCCTCTGCATTTAATAGATATTAGAAACCAGAAGTGATGGGTGACTCTAAGAACACACTGACTTGCAGATGCAAGACTGATGATTCACATAGGAATCACAGAGGTGCTGGCATCACACACAAGGCATGCACAGGTTCAAGTCAGAGATTTCTTTCCTATCTATTTATTACTGTATTTTCACTTTAGAACCCAGCCACTTTCTGGTTAAGCAGATAAAACCTTAATAATTCTATACAACTAATTTCCCTTTCTCATTCTCCAATTACTTCAACAATATTTTTTGTTCTTGATATTTCTCCACTTCCTTGTCCCTACTTTGCTAGAGGCCAGGTTGGCAAATACGTTCACTACACAAAGGAAACTTTCCAATACAATAATTGCAGATTGAAATCCTGCATGCCTCATTCTTAATTAGTAGTATTATCAAGAGTAGGCAAGAAGTAATATTTCTTAATTGTACAAATTAAATAGAATAAATAAAACTCCTAAGCAACCAAAATATCTGAAAAGGACTAACAACACTTAATTAAGATTAAATGGTAAAACGGTAAAGGTAAAATTCCAAATGGTCGGTCTCTCGGTCTCTCTCTCTCTCTCTCTCTCTCTCTCTTTCTCTCTCT
>NW_021604577.1:2174057-2188771 GCF_004785775.1 Grammomys surdaster
TCTCTCTCTCTCTCTCTCTCTCTCTCTCTCTCTCTCTCTGTCTCTCTGTGTATGTGTGTGTCTGTAAGACATGTTTGTCACTCTATGGGACAATAAATGTTCAAGACCCTGTGCTGAATTTTCTTTTTCATGAGTGAGACAAGTGAACCCAGGGGTAATATCAGAAGTCTCAAGCTTATATTTGATAAAACTCAATTTCTTGAGACCTATGCAATAATATTTAGTTCTTATGACTTCCTGGTGTTTGATTGACACCAGCATTACTTTTACAAAGTTTGCTGTCAATCCAATGAATATTCCTTCATAAAAATAAAATATTAAAATCTATAGCAATATGGGGTATTCTCTTCTTACATCAACTGGCAGCAATCCCATAAAGATATTTTACATTCATAAAAAGATGAAAATTATGCTTGAGCCACTTGATATTCTGAAATGTGGAATTTGGCTTGCAGATAAGATCCTTTTAATTCAAGCCATGCAACCTCTTACACAGAATCAAAGACTAATATCTGAAATTCCCTTTCTATTATTGGCTGAGGGTTTTTTTCCCAGCAGAGGTAAGCCTGTGAGACTAACAGCTTTAGCGCAGGATTCATCTTTCCTTCTTGACTGTGGTTTACAGAGTGCTTTACCTCCAGCTGCAAACATGAAAGAAAATTTAACCACAAAGTGTTGAAAGTTAGACTTGGGCTAGGATTAGGAACAGTTTAATAAGGTTATTCTTTCTCATGCTTCACAGGTATCTTCATGGTTCTGCTGCAGAAACTTCAGAAGAAGTGAGTTACCCAGTGAAAAAATATATTGGGCAAATGACAGGTGGCCCTTCACTCTTGTTCTCAGTATTGGCTACTATTTGATGTAGCTAATCCTAGACTTGTCCTTAAGTTCTAAAACTTTCATGATAGATATTTGGAAAGGAGGTTTTTTGTTTGTTTGTTTGCTTGTTTCCATTATCACTTTCCATTGAAGACGCCATAGTAACATTTAAGAGATACTAAGGCATAGAAGTTGGGGAAACATGCTTAAATATTTGAATACTGTACATATTTTCACATGGTTAACATTTGAGAAAATTAAATACACAATGAAATAAACTATTTCATTTTAAAGAACAGTTAGTTGTCTTTGGAGAGTACAGGAGAAATATCTCATCAGTTATGTATACTAAACTACTCGTGATATCATCGTGCAAATATTTCAAACCCTTCTATATCTGTACTGTAACTCACAGGCTTCATCACCACTACAGAATCCAATAAGTTTCTAGAAAACATAGAGAAACATTTTTGTTTCTTGGTGTATTCCTGCAAACTGAAAACGAAAAAAATAGCTAGAATAGCTTTGAGTTTTGTTCTCATGCATTTTTGAAAGAAAGAAAATGAGTAACAAGGGATTATTCATAAGCTACAATTTCAGAAAGTATACATACTGAATTTTCTAGCTGGAATTTCATATTTATTAATATAACTCAAAGGATATTTGATGATTCAATTCTTATTCTCTGATTTATAATTATTATTATGAATAATATGAATATCAAGTTACTTCCCATTATTAGGGTCTATGGAGCAAGGTTGTTGCTTAATTATGACTAAGTAATTTTTCACTTACTAGTTGTGGTAGTTTGAGTATGCTTGGCCCATAAATAAATGTCACTATTAGGAGGTGTGGCCTGGTTGTAGAAGGTGTGGCCTTGTTGGAAGAAGTGTAAGACTTTGAGGGTGGGCTTTGAGACCCTTCTTCTAGGTTCCTGAAAGCCAGTTTTCTCTTTGCTTCTGAACAAGATGTAGATCTCTCAGCTCCTCCAGTGATATGCTTCATGCCTTGATGATAATGGGCCAAACCTCTGAACCTGTATGATAGTCCCAATAAAACATTGTTCTTTATAAGAGTTGCATCAGTCATGGTGTCTCTTCACAGCAATGAAAACCCAAACTAAGACAATAGTAATATGAAGTCTGTTTATAACCAAAACAAACAAACAAACAAACAAACATCTCTAGCTATGTGGCTAAATATAGAACTAATAAAGCAGAGAAGTAAATGAAAGCCATCAGAGTACCCAAGGCCTAGAGTTCTATATGAAATATACTTATTTTGTTCATTTTATTATTATGAATTGTGGATAATTCTATTAAAAGGATTTATGTAAAACATCTTCTATATAAGAAGCCCATAAATTTGTAGCAACTTTTCTAAATTTTATAACAGACTATTTCTGGAAGTTTTAGATGATTAACTTTGAAACTAATTCTGTTAAGAATGAGCAATTAAATTACACAAAATAGTTACTAATCATTTCTATCACACCCTTTAACAGTGGGATAAAGTAAATGGCATATGAACTTTTTGAATTGCATCTCAAGATGAACAGATAATGAAGTGGTTTGTATACAATAAAATAGTATTAGACTGTTAAAAGTGAAATTATAAAATTTGAAAGTAATGAATAGAGCCAGAAATGATCATTCTATATGTTGTAACCCAGACTCAAAATGGAAAATATTGCAAGTCTTCTCTTTTATGTGGATTTTAGCTTTTACAATTTAGATATCTGTGTTTCTATCCAAATAGGCAAAGAGGTTTGGTAGCTACTCAGAAACTAGGAGGAGAAGGGCATCATCCAAAGAAAGAACAATAGAATATAGTGTTATAAAGAGATATAGGGGAAACTAGGATAGGATGATTAGGTGGGGAGGTCAGAGTAAAGGAAGGAATAGAGTGAGGAGCAACTAGCACTACAGACCTTTAGAAAAACCACATGGAAATTTATCACTGAAGATGTTTCCTAAAGTATAGGCATATGTGCAAAGGATTTAATTAGAGTCACTATGTAATGGGGGAGACAATGTCCCAACTAGAGATCTTATATCTCTAAGTAGAATTTTCAGTTACAGGAATAGGTTATATCTTATTGAATTATTAACTAAAGGCGTCCCACAAACTACTCCACCTCCAAATATCACAGGATATAGCCAAGGCTATTGGTCTTTCTCCACAAATTGGTAGTAAGATCCTATTACCCTATTATTGACAACATTTACATATGCCATCTAACATGAAGAAAATGAGCTGTTACCTAAACTAGAATCTTACCCCTACAGATTAGCATACATGGTTCTCTTCATGTTACCAAAACATAAATGTAGTCATCAATATCACCCAGATCCAAATCCTATGACTTACTACAGTGACTTTCCTAAAGGTGACATGAAGGTTATGGGAGTAACCAATGGCTATTTTGATTGGATTTAAGGCCTGTTCAATAAGATGAAATCCATATCTGACATCGTTACACCATTCAAGATCTTGATACTAGATAGTTTCTGGGCCTCAGAGAAAAATCTACTACTATCATTCTACTAAAAGAACACAGAAACAAAATGACTTCTAATAACCTACTGTTGTTCACATAGACCATAGCAATGTTCGACCCTCATCAGAGAAGCTTCTTTTGGAAGTAGATGGCAACACAGAAACTCATATTGGAAAATGTGCAGACAGAGAGACATTGGAGCACTCAGCCCTAAATAAGAGGTCTTAATCAAATACCTTCCTTTCAGGCTCAGGGAATCTATATAGAAATGGGAGCAAAAGCTTGTGAGAACCAGAGGTATCAGATTACTCCAAGTGGGATATCATTTGAGATGTAAACGAATGGGATGATTACTACTAATACTAATATAAAAAATAGATTACTCTAAGGAAAGACCATCTTTCAAACACAACATGATGAATAAACATATGAAATTAGAGAGACTGACAGTAAGCATAAGACTGTACAGGTTCAATGAGACAAAATCCCACCACTGAGAAGAGGGAATTAACCCCATCCCTGACCAACGTGCTATTTCCAATTGATACCTGCAGTTTCTCTAATGGAGTGTCACTGGGTGAATCAACCACACTCCAGGACAGTCCCCGTGCTCAGGAAAGGTTGTATACATAAAACAAACTCTGTGTTTTGTTTTTGTATTTTTTGGTTTTATTGTTTGTTTTTAATTTCATTTTTGTTAAAGACAGAGGAAGAGAAAGAACACAAAATTTGTTGGGTAGCAAGGTAGGGAGCACCTGAAAAGAGTTACGGAAGGTAGAGTCTATGATCAAAATATATTGTATAGAAATTTAAGTTGAAAAGCAAGAAAATTGAAATTCCCACTGAGTTTTCAGAAAAGAGAAAACCAAAATATTATAAGCATAACTTAGTTGCTATCTCAAATCCCGTCATTTTTCAGAACCAGGTCTGTGTACAAATTTATTTGATCACACATATCATAGAACCTTTATTCTCTACAGAAATGGAAGCAACCAAAAAATGTAAGGCTTAAGATCCAAATTTAAATTCATTAAATTTTATGCCAATTAATTTCTGGTTTTATTGAATAAATATTTTTTTAACTGCTTACTTAGAATATTTAAAACTTGAGAAGTGTAATGAAACACACTCCAGTTCTTAAGAAGAACAAAGTTTTACTTATTATGTTGGAAGACAGTGGGCATGTTTCTGAGTTTTATGTGGGCCTATATGTTGAATAAGGTTGCTTATGCTTAGCCTTGGTGGTTTCTGAAATCATCCTTCCCAAGACACAGGGAAGATAGCACCTTGAAATATAGTGGAATGGATGTTCCTGGCAACTGAGGTCAATTGCTTTATATCTCAGTTCAAAAGTTGACATCTGTTGTTTATGCTGAAATTGTTCCTTATTCTCTGCGAAGCCCGGTCTTGGGCTGTAGGGAATGAATCCCTGTCATGTACTGCAGCTGAGTTTTACTGTCTTTCTAATTTACTCAGTATTTTCTGGTGGACACTCCACAACTTATCACAAAGATCTTTCCTGGGAAGTCCATAAAGAAGAGCAAATTGAGCTCAGGGCTTGAACCATTCTCTCTTACCATTTCCTACACGTTTGTTCAACAGATCAACATTTCTTACTTTTTTCTCCAAATTGGGCTCGCAAAAATCTTTGTAATTCCTGATAACTGGCGGTAGATATTTCACAGGTGCCGATCAGTAAGGACAACGTTGGCTTTTTTTTTCTATTTGTATAAATGCTTATTTAATATTTTTTTTGGCATGGCTTCTTCATTCTTTCATGTATCTTTTAGCTTCCTTACCTCCTGTTACTTCCATCTTATAATTTTTGAAATGTTCATACATTTATACAATGTATTTTGATCCCATCCACACCCAGCTCCTCCTCTCGTCCCCAACCTCATGCTCCTCTCTCAACATATTCTTTCATATTTTCCTTCTTTGGCATATGTGTCTGCATAGACTAGAACTTAAATCAATTTTGCATTTAAACTCATCTAGGGTCCTTCATCCTCATCAATGAATTAATCTTACGAGTTTCAAGATTTCCCATTCTGAAAGATTATGATCAAGGATTTCCACATGATTGCAACTTTAAATCTACATTATACTTAATTATTTACACCACACATTGGAGATGTCAGTCCTGTGTATTCTGTCTTCTTCCAGGGCTTTTGTGACAATCAAGATGAGAACATTTTTGTGCTTTTGCCATGCAAGCTATAAAATGCTGCACGGGATGAGTGAGTTATACTTACTTGATGACATGATTATAGCACATGTTTTATTTGGGGATAAAACACTCTGTTCACCTGTGTATTCAAGACAAGGAAGACCTGTTATGATATATCTGTCTGCCATGCTTGAAACTTTCAATTTGCTTGGTTGTTTTCCTTTATTAGTTTCCTTAGAAACCAGTGTATGTATCACTTGCATTCAACTGTGAAAATAGAGTTCTCATGGTGGGGCTTAGATGTTTGATTGACATGTGTTACCTCATTGACATCATGAGGATAGATGCCTGTGTATAAAACAACATGCTTCCAATATTGGCTTCATTGTAAAAATGGCACAGGCACCTGAAGGTTATAAACAATATACACTGGAAAGTGCTCTTACATCTCTTCTGAACACTTGCCTGATGATTGAAATTATATTGAATTTTACCTCTTTCAATAGAATGATTTTATTTTTGCTCTGGAGACATTCATCTCTGTCCCCTGAAATACAAAATTCTTCAAGGAATCCTTGCTTAAACCAAAGTCTGGTTCTTGGCCATGCTGATGATTTATTGACTGTTGTCAAGGTCAGTGTTTGATATGTGTTCTTAAAACTACACTCAACAATACCTTTACATTTATTTACTGCTAAATATTTCAACACGGAAGCTATCTGATAATATAGTACTGTCTTAAGTAAATGTAGTATCTTTTTTTTTTCTCAAAACTTAAGACAATGCATTTGAACGCAGATTTGCTTTTGTGAAAAAAATGCTATGATGCACCAAGTGTGCTTCTGTATCTGGTAGGAACATATGCTACAGCTGTCTCTTCCTATTGGTGAAAGGCAACTGAAATCTTTTTATGACGTTTACAATTAGTGGTTGATAAAAAAATTTATCATTAGCAATTTGTCATGACAACATTTAAAGCAGAGTGGCTGGCCAATGCTCTCAAACATTTCTTTCCTTCCTTTGTTCTTTCTTCTTTCTTTCTTTTCTTAATTCCTTCCTCCCTCCCTCCAGCCCTCTTACCCACTCCCCCCTTCCTTCCTTTCTTTTTTCTGGGTTAGACAGCAGTAGCAATAATATTAATATGATGATAACCTTACACCTATATGCCTTACATAATTTTACTTATTTGTAATTTTCATTTTATTATAACTATGAAATATGTCAGCCTCCTTAAAAAAATCCTACTTTAGGTGCCTGGAACATTTTTGAATTATCATGTATAACATCACACATGCCTACTGTTATCTATAAGTACCTACCTTTAGGTAAACACCCACTCATGTTTGCCTTTGTTGTCTTGACTTTGGCTGTATTGTTTGTTTGTTTGTTTGTTTGTTTTAACTTGTTTTGCATTTGTTGTTTCTGAAGACATTTAAACATTTGTCTGCATACTTCAGGGCCTATATCATTTATCTCTGCAGAGAAAGCTTTCTACTTTGAAATCTGAAGTAAATGTAAATATTCATTAACCATTCCTGGGGCATCTTTTAAATTCTTGGCATCATCTCATGTCCTGGGTCTTATTCTATTTCTGTACTCATTTGTTTAAGAAGGACAAGATGACTTGAAATTTAAGAGTACTTTAATGAGAAAAAAAAAAGGTCTGCATTCAGGGTTTGAGCAAGTTTGAAAAGATATTGTGTCTTTCGAAAGACTTCTCTGCACTGTCCTCAAGGTTTCTTCACAGGATCATGTAACTTTTTCTTTTTACTTTCAAGAAAAACTGTTACTTTCTGTTGATTTTAGCTTACTAGCCCAATACTTTACGTCCTTGAAATTGAATTACACTAGAGACCATAATGTAATTACTGCCTTGTAGAATCTTCATCTTGGAGAGAGAACGATATAATCATAGTAGACTGAATGAACAAGCATGTACTCAGAGGTAGAAATTTGTAGGCATGGTTTTGGCAATTTTTATTCTGCTGTACACCAAGAAAACAAAACAAAATAAGTCACAAAAAATAACTTTGTTAATTGTTAAAGATATTTTGTATATTTTTCTTATAATCTAAGAATACTATGAGTTATACAATTGCATTATTATTAGTGATATATTTGGATAGTCAACCTGGCCGTGGTATCAAGTATCTCAAAAGGAGTAAGCATTGTCTTGGTCTTGGCTCTAGGTCAACATAAGCACTCTAGCTCCACTCTCCAGAGACACCAGACACTTTTGCATTTGTAAGGACTTGGTAACACCTAACCTCAAAGAATTCTGAAAATGTGGCCATTTAACTAGCAGTGAAATAAAAAGTGTACTCTTTCTTATGAAAGAAAAGAATGGGTGGAGTGGCTCTGTGATTCATAAAACAGGTTATATGAGGTAATCAAAATCATGGATACATGTGACCTGGGCATTCAGTTATAGAGTAGCATTAACTAAGAGAAATACTGAAAGATGCAGTATTTTCTATTAGTACAGAGAAACATAGGTGTTACAGAAAGTCAGTCAGTCTTTCCCAGAGACAGTGAAAAAGACCAAATAAGCATTTACACTCAAAAAATATATATACTACAATCTTCTAGAGATATTAAGGATGATATTGGACCAATAGCTACTTTTGAGGATATGAAGTCCTGGTTTTGAGCTCTTATTCCCAGAATCATTGATGGTGTGATTAGAAACAGGCAGCTTAATTCCTCTGTTTTCTTGGGTTCAAAATATAAATAGTAGTTCTCTACTTCATGCTTTTGTTTGTTTTTTTAGGGGGTATATGAAGTGCATGCATGTGTGTGTGTTTGTGTGTGTGTGTGCATGTACATGCCCCTCTACATATGTGGAGATATGTAGTGAGAACTTGACATTTGATGTCTTACTCATTGCCCTCCATCTTATTTTTATGCTAACTTAATGATGTATCAGAATACATTAAATTAATGATGTATCACATGGTTCACTGGGCTTTATTTACTAATTAAAATCCATATTGCTAATGTTTAGTTAATTTGTCCCTTTTGAGATTTGGAAGTAATTTTATTATTGGCCACATGTTTCCTGTTTTATTCTGCACATATTTGAGATAAGGTCTATCACTGAGCCTAGCCAGCACCCGTAATTTTGTCTGGTGGATCCAGCTCAGGTCCACATGCTTGGATAGTATCCACTTTATCCACTGAGGTGTTTCCCCAATTTCCTGCTTAATTTCTATTGATTTGTGAATTACCTTAATAACTTGGTAATTTAGCATTCAAATCTTTTATAACTTCTAAATGATACAGCTTTTTATAAGCTTTTTGAAACAGGTATTCTAACTTTATCCATAATATCTTTTCATACAAATCTGAATTACATTAAACATTATTTCCTTAGACATGAATATTTGTCTACTATTTTTATATTTGATCTAGATACAAAATTTTGCTAAATTGAAATCTTTTAGTGTTTCCACCATAGGTAAGAACAGAAGACTGAGCGACAGACACTTCTTTCCATCAGAACTACTTTGTGTGAAATACTCAGCTCAAGTGCCCTTCTCTGTGATTTTGATTGAGGAGCTATTTTTCATCCATGTTTTCATTAGGATAAATTACATTCTTCATTACTTCTAGACAACTTCCATTGTTATCATAATTCAATTGTTCTTTATTCAATCAGATAATTTTATGTTAATTTAATGATGTAAATATGCAGAATATATTACAATCACAGTGTATCAAGAAGTATACTTTTCTTTTTTTTTTAAAATTCAACCAATATTGCTAATGTTTAATTTATTTCTGTCTTTATAATCATCAGGAAGTAATATTTATTTGTCATGTGGCTTCTATTTGTTTTTATATAAGGACCAAAATGATGCATATGATGTCTAACATAGTCTAATGTCTGACTAAATTTCTTTCGAGAAAATAAAAAAAAAGAACATAGTGTTATATGTATTTATTTACCATTGATTACAAAAGTATTTTATTGGGAAATTACTGGTGTAAGGGCTTTGTAATCACACAAAATAGGATCGTATTATGTAGCACTTTTTGGTTTGTGATCATAATAGATGAGCTACATTTTATTGCTTAATAAAATTTTGAGGTTTCTCATAATTATGATTGTAGTGATAGTAAATGGAGTATACAGATATCAATACTTTCCTATGTTAAAATATAGGATATGTTATATTGGGAACATCGTTTATAGAGAACGAAACCAAAGAGCAGCCCATGGCTCATAAACTGCACTGCTTCCTCTATTCAATGGTCTCAGTAAGCTCCACCATGTGCTAGGCTTTGGTAAATGCATACTCTTCTATTGTGCTTTAATCACAGTGCAGCTATAGCATATTTCACTAGGCACACCAAGAGTAAAACATCATAACATATAACATAAATAGAGCATTAAGTTTCAATCTCATTTAACCACTGTCTCCTTAACTACACGAATGTTAATAGCTTACAAGCTATTAAATGCCAATAGTGTATCCAAAAGCCTCCTTATTGGCACCCAAGCAACTCTAGCTAGTTTCACTCTAGGTGATTTTAAATTAACAACACCTGCATGGGATTCTTTTATTAGTGAATTAGAACGAAGGAACTGAATAGAAAGCAAAAATGATGGTATGAAATGTGTAGCACGTATGGGTGTATTGAGCTATTTGATGCATGCTTACCTGGTTATAATGGTAAATTTGTGAAGTCTGCTTAATCACCAGTCCTGTCTTATTAAGGAATTGGAGTATTCATTAGAAACATCACCAACAGAAAGAGAATCTGAGTTCTGGCTTTGGTCGCAAATTACTTCTCATTTTTATGGTTTTCTGGGTTTCACTCTTTTCTAGGCAATTGATCTTCTATACCAGATATAAGAATCCCTCAGAGTCGATATGCATGCACTTGAGCAATGTTTAATATTTTCCAATGTTTCCTGAATATACTACTCTTTTGTTGCATTTCTGTTGTCTTGATCCTATAATTTTCTTTTTCCTGGCCACAAACTTAGAGTGAGATATTTAGTTTAAGTGTTTTAAAGAATGATGATGTTGATGAGTCTCAAATATCCCAAATTTAAAATTGGGTCTTATTTTGCTTTTAAAGATCTGAATTTTAATAATACAAATAATAGAGATAGTAAAAATTAAAGGAAAAATAATTATGAAATATTTGACAAAATTAATTTTATTTTGCAAGTGAGAATAACTATCAGGGGCTTTATTGACAGTTGATGTAACACTTGATATAGGACACATTTTATATATAACAGGTAATTAAACATTGGTACCTTAGAGACAGCCTTGCCTATCTCACTCAATAAAATCCAGTGTTGTGGTAGGGTAGGTTCACATGCACTTATAAGACTCAATTATGGATATATTCTTCCAATTATAGATTCAGTGATCCCATTTATAGCTTGAAGTAAACTACAGTAAGGATATTTTCACTTGTAAAATAAATTAAATAAGTCAATAAATAAAGAAAAATAGAAGAAAAGAAAAAGAAAAATACCTGGAACCTGATTGTCTAGAAATCTGGTGATTTTCTTTACTAGCAAGTCATTGTTGCAATGCATCATTTATAGTATACTCATTTTTCTTGGTTTGGATTCATAGATGTCATGCTTCTACTGAGGTAAAACATTCTGGAGCTCTTTCTTCCAACTCCCTCTCTTTCATAATCTGATTACGGGTTGCACTTAATATAAAAGGAAGCACAGGAAACTTGAAGCCATCAAAGATTGACAATTTGTAGGAGCATAAACTGACTTCTTTCTGTAATTCCTGCAATTCTGTTTTAGATGATCAGATATAGTCTCAAGAAAATTAAAGTTTTGATATAGATTGCCATCAAAATGAAGAGCTCCTGTGATGCTGAGGATGCAGTTATCAGCAAGGAAATTGGGCCAAGCAGTATGTTGGAAAGAGTTAATAGAAGGCTGTGAGTATTAATTTCTCAGTAAAGGGTTAACTCACTGAGTTTATGTTGCTTAAATCATGGATATTCATTCCCAAGGAAGAGCTAATCTCTCTTCAACTTCTTGAATATAAAAATCTGTTTTACACTTGGTGTCTAGCACCATGCAATATATTTTTATTTTATAAAAATGATTTTTGGTGGGCCCTTTCAGCATACTGCATGAGTTTTATGTCTGTGGGAAGGGCTGAAATTTGGGATATTTATTTGGACAATTATAGTGTCCTTTCACACCAAAAGGAGCCATTCTTTTGCAATATCCCCAGCCAACACAGTTCTACTGACTTTCACTTGTTGGGAGAACTTTGTGCCTGTTGTCACACATTGCTAGTCATTGTTAATACCCTTTATCCTACTCTGTTGGAAACTCAGGCATCCCAGAATGCTATTCATCATTCTTTTTCTCTGGTTTTAAAATGCCTGCTCTTATTGCAAAAAGCCATAACAAACTTATGAGATCTTTTTTAAGTTCTATTCTATATGTTCTTTTTCCTGTTACTCAGCAAAGGAATGCTCTTATATAGATCCCAGTATAGTGGTCTACTGGGAAATCTTCAAAGCAGGAATCATGGATCATTGAATTTACTCTGCTTTTTATACTGAACCATCTATCGTTGGAAGCCATATACTCTTTTTTTTTTAAAGAACCTTTTCATTTTGTTAATATAATGTGTGGTTTCTAAGTTCAATGACATGCTTGATATCCTTTGATTTTTATCTCTGTGATGTACTTATAGTGTTCTTACCTAGAGATTCAAACACAATAGCTCTTGAGGCCTATATTTGGCAGTACATAAGCACACAAGAACACTTGAGTAGCAGTCAAGACTATGAATTACTTTTGTTTCTTTGAAATCATTCACCAATCAAATAGAGGACTAGATAGTAGTTTACAAATAATTCGTTCTCCTTACAAATATTACAATGTGTTAAATGCTTATAAACTATGGAGATTCTTATATGAGACTACAGTTATACCCAGATTTGTGGGACACAAGGAAAGCAATGTTAAGAAGAAAATTAATAGCCCTAAGTGCCTTTGTAAAGAAATTGGAAAGATTCTATACTAGCAAGTTAATATTAGACCTGATAACTCTAGAACAAAATAGAAGCAAACATACCCAATAGGAGTAGACTGCAGGAAATAGCAAAACTCATGGCTAAAATCAACCAATTACAAACAAAGAGAACAATATAAAGAATCAACAAAACAAAAAACTGGTTCTTTTGGAAAATCAACAGGATAGACAAATCCTTAAGCAAACTAACTAAAAGGCACAGAGATAATTTCCAAATTAACAAAGTCAGATGTGAAAAGGGAGATGAAACAACAGAATCTGAATTTAAAAAGTTATCATATCTTACTACAAAAGCCTATACTTAAAAAAACTGGAAAAATCTAGATGGAATGGATGACTTTTCTAAACAGATATCATGTACCAAAGTTAAATCAAGATCAGGTAAACTATCTCAACAGTCCTGTAACCTCTAAGAAATAGAAACAGTCATTAAAATCTGTTAATGTCTAGTTCTAGTTAGGGTAAAAATAAAAAATTCCCAACCAAAGGAAGCCCAGGTCCAGATGGTTTTAGTGCAGAATTCTACCAGACCTTCAAAGAAAAGCTAATGCCAATACTCTTCAAACTATTTCATAAAATAGAAACAGAAGGAACACTACTTAATGCATTGTATCAGGCCACAGTTACTCTGATACCTAAGCCACAAAAGACCCAACTTTAGCTTTAATTTTTCAAACCCTATTTTTAATGATGACTTTTAAACATTTAACCTCACTTCCAGTCCATCTTCCACCAGAGATAATGGAAAAGAAAGGATACAGAATAAGTGGACCTGCTTAGAAATGGTTCCTTGGGGCAAATCCCATATACATTGTCACGAAATCAATACTTCAGATCACTGGTCAGCAGTGGCAGCTTGATCCACTCGCAAACACTTCATGAATATACCAACAATCCAGTTCAATAGTGTCTGGATAGCAGCAGTGGTGGTACTACCATCTAACAGGACAGTCAGACCGCAACTGAATCAGTATGAATCCGCATGAATCAGCAGGAGTCAGCAGAAGAAATCAGGACCAACAGGAACACCAGGAGAAGTTCCCAGCTGTGGCTCTCTTGAAAAAAATGAAGATCAGCAAAGACATAAGACGAAGAAGCATTGCAGAGCTAGATCTACAAACAAATCCTCCATGTGTCTTCCATGGGTCTTGTCTCATCATGTGTCTTGCCTTAGCAAATGAGTCTTTCTCAGCTGTCATCACCCTGTCAATCAACCATAGTCTGCAGGCAAGAAGTTGTTTTGGTGTGTTTCTCTGTATGGAGTCCTGAACAATGTAGCTCAACTACAAAATGTAAGGCAGACCAATATATGTGTGACATAGTAAAGAATCCTTCATCATTTGTCCTTTCATGTGCTTGCTTTAGCAGAACATTCTTTTGCCTGTGTCTGCCTCAGGAAAACACTCTTTCATGTGTTTGACCCAGCAAAACACCATCTGAAACAACTGACTTTCCAAAGAACCCCTAAGTTTCCATTTCACCCAACCAATTTTCTTATGAACATAGATGCAAAAAATATTGTTAGGATATATAAATTAAGAATTTTTATTTGAGTTAAATACTCAGCTTTTGCGGGATTAGAAAATAGATTCGAGCAAGCATTCAGAGGTATCTAAGACATGTGCATACAGTAATTACACTTGATAGGTGGTAAAGAATCTCAGAATACATTAATAGTACATATTTGCTAATTTTCTGCATTAACATTGACTACTAAAGTACAAACAGGTGCTTCCTCATTACACAGCCATCATAAATCCTTATTAACAATTATCACCTTGTCATCTATAGAGGCTTTTCAGATTCAAACAAGTGGAAAAAAACTTTCATCCCATTGAATAAAAAAAAAAAACTGTCCCACAAAACAAAACACATCAATAACACATAAATTTTAGATTAAAAACAATTAATGAAACTTTAACACAATGTTCAAAACTCACATTCAGTTTCACAGAATAATGGCAACAATAAATTTGACAAATGATACCTAATCCACACTGTTAATTCTGTTCACTATTCTTATGTTTATAAGACTTTTTACATACTTTTATTTTTGGATTATAATTTAATTACAAGAATTTTACCTTTCTTTCCTCCCTTAAAGACTTCCCTCCCTTCAAATTCATTCTCTCTCTCTCTCTCTCTCTCTCTCTCTCTCTCTCTCTCTCTCTCTCTCTCTCTCCCG
>NW_021604577.1:2188871-2211272 GCF_004785775.1 Grammomys surdaster
CCTCTCCCTCTCCCTCTCCCTCTCCCTCTCCCCCTACCCCTACCCCTCTCCTCCTCCCTCCCCCATCTCCTCCTCCCTTTCTCTTTCGCTAATTATTGTTGTATGCAGATACATGTAATATACTCACATATATATTCCTAAATATAAACTGTTCAGTCTATATGCTACTGCTACTTGTATGTATGTTTTCAGGAGTAACTCCTTGACTTTCCCTGGGGAATTGGGTGCTCGTCCCTGGAGAAGGCTACTTCTTTTGCTCCTAGCTTTTTTCAGTTACCTGTAGTTCTTTTTGTAGGGTTGAGGTTTCATGGATGTTTCTCCATCTACTTTGGCATGATACTTGCTGTTAGCTTTGTTCAGCTCGCATTTGGTTGGTCATGTTGATGAGATGTTGTGATGTAGCTTCTTATATTACTTGGAGATAAAATCCATTAGCAAACTCAATCTCTTGCTTTTAAAATTTTTTTCCCACATTATTTTTGAGCCTTAGATGCTGGAGCGTTTTGTGGTTGTATCCACTGGGAGTGGGTTCCACAACTTTGTAGTTTTCTGATTATAGAATGAATAAACCAAGAATGGTTCTTTAAAATATCAGCATCAATTGTCTCAGAAAAGCAAAAGTTTTACTTTAATCATGTTGGTCTCTTCTTAATGCTGGCTGACTTTCATCCCTAGCTGACCAGAATAACAGAATCTTAATTCAAAATAGCAAATGTGCAATGGCTTTGATAGTCTTTAACTCTCAAATTTCTCTCTATAACTCACAAGTCAGGTCCTCAACCTCTGAATTTCTCTCAGCTCATTTTACTTCCAAGCTCCCACAGAACAGCTAAACATGCTTTGAAAACATAATGGGTTTTCTAGACCAATTTTCAAAAATCCTTCCATAGGTATTCCCAAAACAAAGCAGCTAGGTTTGTCACAACAATTCTCCACTCCTTATACCCATTTCTTTCCTAGTTAGGGTTACTATGTTAAGAAGAAACTCCATGGCCAATAGCAATCTGAAGAAGACATGGTTTATTTGATTTATATTTCCACATCACTCTTTATCATTGAAGGAAGTCAGGACAGGAACGCAAACTGGTTCAGGACCTTGGAGGAAAAAGCTAATGCAGAGATGAAGGAAGGGTGTTACATACTGGCTTGTTCTCCATGGCTTGCTCAGCCTGCTTTGTTATACCAGTGCAAGGGTGGCAAAACCTACAATACAGTCCATCATCAACCAATCAATCACTAATTAAGTAAATATTCTTACAGGCTTGGCCCCAATCCTATGGAGACATTTTATCAATTGACATTCTCCCCTCTTCAATGACTCTTAAGTTGTATCAAGTTAACATTAAACTACCCAGCACAAGTGTTCTGTGCTAGAGAATAAGATACAGTTCTAATAGCTCACAAATATGGTATAAATGCTCAGAATGAGAAAAAATAATGTTACCTTCTGTTTCCTACTGTCCCATATTCAAATACTTGGAATCTGAAATTCTCTCGGGGTGGGGGTGGGGCTGAATACCACTACTTTAAGGTAAGATATTTCAAATCTTTCTATCAGGAAACTCAAATGGAATTTGAAAGGAAGAAAATGTCAGTTGTAAAATGTTTATGTAAATACTGGATACAGTACACTTTTATGATCATCAGCATCTTATAGAATTCTCTAAACCTCTTCCTATGTAACATATTCTGAATCATAGTGTGTGTGTGTATGTGTGCACACGCCCCATGTGTGTGTGTGTGTGTGTGTATGTCTGTGTATGTCTCTGTGTAGACAGAGCTTAATTTATTTTTTAAATTTTTATTTTGAGTGGAGATCAGTGCTGGATATTGAATCCCAGGTTCTCTCTCTCCATCCTGATAAGTCAAGTACCCTACAACTCAAGAACATCCCTACTCTATAAAGATATTTATTTTTAATGTGTTGGCTCACGTATTTTTGCAGGCTGTCAGCTCTAAATGTGCAGAGGGGCCCTGAAGTTAACGATCTGGGATGGCCCAATCCTTCAAGTAATGCCAAAGTGCCAATCTAACGATACAGGTAAAGCTGACATTGCACTTCAAGTTTATTGATTTTTCAGCCTGGCAGAATTTCCTTCTTTTCTGGAAAGATCATTCTTTTGTTCTAGACAGTTAGAATAGAACACTTCCACTGTGGAAGGAGTCTTCTTTTTGTAAGTCAGCTGATCTGAATGCAAGGCTCAGTTGAAAACCCTCTCACAAAACCATTTAGCTACATCAAAGCTAACTGACCATTGTCAGGCCCAAATGATATCTCTGTAATTCTTTACAGATTTTGTCACATGCTATCTTATATCCAATTGACACAGAAGTCATGAAATCACTTTCATTGTTGAGGATTGATTGAAATTATTGTTTAGGATTGATTGCAATACATCCCACTCCATATCCTGTATTCTGAACTTCAGAGTACCAAATTTAGAGTCATAGGGATGCAGACATGGATATAATTTTAGTGCTGTAATGGAAGCAATTTTAAAATATTGGAGTACGTGTGTGTTACTGTTGTGTCTTTGTTAGTGTGGCAAAACACATCAGAAAACCTTAGAGGCTGGAGATTTCCGTAGTTTCAGAAACACTGGGCTATGGCCATGAGCCATAACAACAGGAGCAGGTCATTTGCTGATACAAGTACCTGAAATCTCTGGGGACATCTCATCTTCAGCAATAAAGAAGAGAGAGAACTCAAGACTGATCTGCACATAAGACATACTCCTATTCCTGATAGCCTCTCCTCTTCATGGATCATAGCATCTCAAAATTACACCATCGGGGCTTAGGACCAAATATTCATTCATATATATAATCCTGTGGTATAATTTTACCTAAATCTAAAAATTTTCCCATTATTCGCTCATGTGCTTATTGTTATACCATCTTATTGAGACATAACTGTCAAAATAAATGTGTAACATTAGAATTTAAGTTAGAACAAAAATGAAAAACATTATCTGATAATATTATTTAAATTTTTAACAATTTTTTAGGTACATCCATAATGGCACAGAACAAATTATAACTGAAACAAAATGTATCCAACATGAGAGGGGAAAAGAAAAATCTTCTTCTGAGAAGAATACACAGCCAATATATGATTTTCACTATAAATATTTCTCATTTATCTGTCATCAGTATTTCACAGTTTTGTTTCAATATAAATCAATTCAGTTCAAATATACATTGTTATCTGTGGTGGTTTGAATAATCTTGGCCCATGGAAAGTGGCATTATTAAGAGGTCTGGCCTCATTAGAGGAGGTATACCCTTGTTAGAAGAAATGTGTCACTGTGAGGTTGAGCTTTGAGGTCTTCTAGTGCTCAAGCTCCACCTTGAGTAGAAAGAGAGCCTCCTCCTGGTAGCCTGCTGAAGATAGCCTCCTTCTGGCTGCCTTCGGATCAAGTTGTAGAACTCTTAGCTCCTCTAGCAGCATATCTGCCTGTAGGCTGCCATGCTTCTCACCATGATAACAGTGAACTGAATCTCTGAAACTGTAAGCTGGCCCCAGTTAAATTATTTCTCTTTTGAGAATTGCTTTGGTCATGTGGTCACGTCTCAGCTATGAAACCCTAAGATACAGTCTAAATGAGCTAGTATATATGAGTGCATACATGTGTATATTCAGATATCTGTATATATATATGGTCGTCATTTTGAAGAGAATTAGAGTCTTTAGGGGCATAATAGCTTAGAACAATGACTATTCTTTTTATTTTAAAGTTTCATGACTAACATAAATTTTTTTCAAATAAATTTAATTAAAAGTGCATTTATTTTACTTGGGCAATATTTGGAAAGATATTTTCCCAACACAGTCACATTTAAAATAACTTATAAAAGTTGTTTTAATGATCTGTGAAGCCAAGCATTTTCAACTGTAAGCAAAACCAAGTCTCTTCCCTGTGCTCTGAGTTTCCATAAAAAGTGAACAGGAATTTAAGGTTCTTCTTAGAAAGTACTCTCTTAACCTATTGCCACAGGATCATGTGAACATTGTTGTTAACATAAATTATTCTGGATGTGAAAAGAAAAATCTGTGTGAAAATTTAGACTGAAATGGATTTATTTCTTTAATAGTTATTATTTATACCATGCTAACAATACGTTAAGCTATCAAAATACAGATGTTCTCCAATTTATCATGATTTGAGTTTTGATTGACTCTTTGACTCTACCATGGTGTGACAGTTACCTATAGTCAGAAGACACTATGGTTTTCCAAGGACCTGTGGCACTTTCTGCTTATGCTGGGCATGAGCAACTTGCTGCAGATTGGAGTCAGTTATAGAATCCAAGGGGAGTGGAGATCAATATTCTATACTATATTGCGTTTTCAGAGTATTTTGCGATGTCAGACTCTTGTTTCCACACCTTCTCAGCTATATACAGCTTCACTATATACAGCTTCATCTTCAACAAATCAGTTTCTAAATTTCAATAGAGCATTCAATAAATAATATGAGACATTCCACATGTCACCATAAAGTAGAATATGGTAATTGACTTTGCCTAACTGTAGGGTAATGTATCTCTTTTCGGTACATTTATGGTAGGCTAAGCTAAGGTATAATGTTCACTAGGTTAGGTTTGTTACATGTCTCAATAATGGAAATTGTTTCTTCCTGCAACAATACATTTAGGTCACCGATCTACTCTGAAAGTCACACAGAGACACATTTCCCACCTAGGAAAAAGCAAATCTGGGAGCATGAGAAGCTCTGCTCTACTTACCCATCAGCTTGAATGCCTTCTGCAGCATACAAGTCTCACACTGTGGATTAGGATCATGGAGTAATATTCCCATTGCTGCTTGCTTTCAGGTAGAATGGAGGCAATGCTAACAATGGTCTTACACATAATTTATGAATGACAGTAGGGATAAGTTACAGCAAGTACTACTATATGTTAGTTTTATCCTTTTTTATTCAAGAACGTCTACTAGTACTACCACTTGATAAAAATCACAATCATATGGCTACATAAATGAATTAGAATTTTGCAGTCTGAAATTCATAATAAGTATTTGCAATCAAATGAAGAGTAAAATGTTATAGTTAGACTTTTTTGGCTTAATTAAACCATTAGGTTTTTTTTTAATTGTAGCACGTAATTGACGAGTGCCTGAAAAGTTAACTGTACTTGAGAATGCTTCAGTGTTAAAGAATAGAAGCTACTGGAATACATCACACTGAATAGCCATACCTAGTATTCTTCAACAAGATGCCTTCTCATCAACATTTGATTATGGGTAGGGGATGGATGGATTCATGAGGCCTCACCCCTTCCTGAAAGACTATTGCACTTAATGACACCAGGTTGCAACATGGAGGAGCATTATATTCTTCACCACTAAATGTAACCGCTAAAACGTTGTTCATGACTCTGTAATTAACCTTCATCCATGATCACACAAGTGCCCCTAACTAATTTCAATGGTTCACACACAGAAAGATAGTAAAGTTGCAAGGGGATTACATGGGAAAAAGTGCTTCAGGGAAAGAAAGACAGGGATGAGAGAGGGTAATGGAGTTGGAAATGACAATAATTCCTTTTATAGATGTATGAGACTCTCAAGAATAAAAAAATTAATTAAAGACCTTTCTTCACAATAAGTGTATTAGTCATATACTTCTGTAGTTCATAAACATAAAAATAGTGATGGTAGACATTTTTGTTAATCCTGATCAAAGCAATGAATCATTAAACCATCACAAGCATATAATACGTACATTTTAACTATAAACAAGTTGACAATTATTCATGTTAAGGTGTTATCAAAATTTCCTTGATTTTAACCATTTTCATCTGTTTCTTGTCATTAAAAATGCATAGTTCTACTCACCTAAGTTTGTATAAAGACTCCATAAAGGTTTTCGTGACTTGTGGGGGAAAGTTTCTTATATTTATTATGTATTTTCAGAAACCCCCATACAGAAATGAGATAGTTAAATATAGAATAAATGTAAGCTACCCAGATATGTTCATTGAAAGAAACATTTTAATATGCTTCGCTATCTGGCACTTTGTAATTTATCATGTCAGGTAAAAACTTTTATTCAAATTCCAACATTGTAAATTTATCTCAATCTTATAATTACACACTTAGAACACAGCACAGGCTAATTTTGGTGCAGGAGCACTTTGAATCTAATTGCACACTAACATTTGGTAATTTATTCTATATGTAAGGCTGCCAACTGCACCTATGTATAGACAATCATAAGTACAAATTGACTCTTCTGTGCTTTTCAAAGAGGTTCTAATGAAAGGAGCAACCCACAGGAGCAATTACTTGCCCTCTCCACACAATGAAAACCTGGGGTTCCAGTGTTCCACTGCTTAATACTAATGAGCATGTAGCTTTTTCCCACTCGAATTTCTGACATAAAAAGTAAAACAGCAAAAAGAAAAAAAGAAGAAAAAAAGACACTCTAGCACATTATCTGTGAATGGGCAAGTAGTGTTCCAAGTACCAAAATCGTATCTGTATGGCTAATTCTAATTTGTTACTGGAGATAAAATTGTTCAGCCTTTCTTTTTTCCTTTGCATTTTTTATTGGTTATTTTATTTATTTACATTTCAAATGTTATTCCCTTCCAAGTTTCTCCTCCACAAGCTCTCTATACCCTTCTCCCTCCCCTTGCCTCTATGAGGGTGCTCCCCCACCCATATCCCTACTCCTGCCTCAGCGCCCTAGTGTTCCCCTATCCTGGGTCATCAAGCCTCCACAGGACAAAGGGGCTCTCATTCCAGGGATGCCAGATAAGGCAATCCTCTGCTACATATCCAGCGGGAGCCATGGATGCCCCCTGTGTCCTCTTTGGTTGGTGGATTAGTCCTTGGGAGCTCTGGGGTGTCTGGCTGGTTGATATTGTTCTTCCTATGGGGTTCCAAACCCCTTCAGCTCCTACAACCATTGACCTAATTTCTCCATTGGGGTCACTGTGCTCAGTCCAATATTTGGCTGTGTACATCCGCATCTGTATTGTTCTGGCTCTAGCAGAGCCTCTCAGAGGACAGCTATACCGGGCTCCTGTCAGTAAGCACTTCTTGGCATCAGCAATAGTATCTGGGTTTGATGTCAGCATATGGGATGGATCCCTAGCCGGGGCAGTCTCTAGATGGATTTTCCTTCAGTTTCTGCTCCACTCTCTGTCCCTGCATTTCCTTTTGACAGGAGCAATTCTAGGTTAAAATTATTGAAGTGGGTGGGTGGCCTAATGTTTCAACTGGGGGCTGTGCCTATCCACTGGATATGGTCCCTACAGGCTTTATCTCGAGGAGGGGGAGAAAGAAGGCCGCACAATTCAGATATGGGAGGAAATGGAGGAGTACAGAGGGTCAGGAATTTGAAAGTAGATGTATAGCAGCGTTACTGTTTGTTGCAGACAAAATTTTTTCTTTTTAATCTTTTAAAATTCTATAAGATAGTTTTCATTGTTATTGTCATGATATCTTAGAAAAATACATGAATGACATACAAGACTATTGTCAGCTTTGCCTACTCTTTACCAGAGGGCACAACTTCACATTTCATAGATAGAGAGACAGAACATGAGACCTGTGTACAAAGTGGGCTTCAGGGATGTTGGGAGACAGAGCTGTCCCCGTTCTCAGATGAGATATCTCATGAGAAAGAAGCAAGTCTTTTGTATGACTCTCAAAGGGAGACAGATGAGATGGTACTGCATAGGAAACAATTCACTTTGTTTATCAAATATTGGAAACTTATTTGTGCTGTTAATAACCTTAGCAATGTCATTACAACTCAGTGAAATGAGAGCCTTTAAGAATCATCACTTACATTGTCCTTTCATATACTGTATTTTGGATATGCTCTGGTAAATATGGCCTTTGAAAATGTATTGACTCTTAAACTGATGTGTTCTGTTTTTGAAATAAGAGCTTGAGTAGTTCCATCCTTCATTTGTATTAGTGTTCTTAAAAACAGCTTTAGGAAGGCATGGTTGACAAGTAAATTTGTACCTCTTAATGTTTGATGAGATGACTTGTCTTTCTATGTAGTGAGAAATGATTGACAAATGCAGCGTGGCCACTACCTCCACTACCTCAGCTTTCCTAATTATCATTTCCTTTGCTTCACTTACTATAGAAAACATTTAAGCCTTGCTGTCTTAGCAGAATTTCAACTATACAGTAGAATTTTATTAACCATAATCACATGTTGAACATTTGACATCAGAACATGATTACCCCCTCTTATAGAATGTTTTATCTTTAACCAGCTCCTCCCAAGCTCACATACCTCGCAGCATATGGAAGTAACCATTCTATCCTTTATTTCTTAGAGTTCAATTTTGATTTCAGATTTTTACATATCAGTAAGATCTTTGTCTTTTTTAACTCCTCATTAGAATTCTCTGTTTTCAGAGGTTTATTATTATTATTATTATTATTATTAATTGGGCTGAAGAACTTATCTTAACTTCTATGTAAGCATTATTTTTTTATCCATTTATTAAACTGTCTATAGGTTTGATTATTGTAGATAGTGTTTTACAATGAATATAAGAGATCAAGAATTAGATTTATTTATTGATTTATTTATATTATAGTAAAGGTAAGTTCTTTCTGAATGGGACCAGAAAAAAGATGAACAATTGACTAATGGGTCCTATGGTGGTTTGAATATGCCTGGCCCAGGGAGTGGCTTTATTAGGAGGTATGGCTTTGTAGGAGTAGGTGTAGCCTTGTTGGAGGAAGTGTACTGCTGTGGAGATGAGCTTTGAGACCCTCCTCCTAGCTGCCAGGAATTGAGTCTTCTGGTTTCCTTCAGAATAACAAGTAGAACTCTCGGTTCCTTCTCCAGATGCTATGCTTCTGGCCTTGATGATAATGAACTGAAGCTCTAAACCTGTAAGCCAGGCCTAATTAAATGTTGTCTGTATAAGAGCTGCCTTGGTCATAGCGTCTCTTCATAGCAATGGAAACCCTAACTATGGCAGAACTTACAAAACTGACTTCTGCAAGCAAAGGGAACAGCAAATTGAGTGAAGAGGCAGTCCACAGAAGAGAAGAAAGTCTTTGTCAGCTGTACATCTGACAGTTATCCCTAGGAATGTACAATCTGAAGAAACTAAATATCAAGAAAATAAACAACCAGATTTAGAAATGCACTATGGAACTGAATAGAATGTTCTCAAAAGAAGAAGTCCAAATGGGTAAGATACACTTATGATGGTGGTCAGCATCCCTAGTCATCAGAGAAGTGCAGATTTCTTGTCAGAATGACCATTATCGGAAATATAAATGGCAGCAAATATTGATGGGATTATGAGAGAAATAACTAATTCCCATGGGAGTAAGAAAATTGTTGGTCTGAGGTTGAGAAGTGCACAGTTACCAGAGGAGAAACATTTTAAGTCAATGGGGGTGGAAAGACCATTCTGAGGCTATAGGGAAGAGCACTTTTATGAGTTGTTGGGAGAACTTGTGTTTTCTGATGGCTATCATTAGTTGTCAACTTGATTACATCTAAAAGTTAAGTAAGGTCCAAACCATTACACATCTGTAACGATTTTGTTTTTTACTTTATTTGAAGTAGTTAGATCCACTTCCGGTACAGATTTTTGAAACATGAAGTCCGTTAATCTGGATCACACCATCTTTTGAAAGCCAATATAAGAATATGGAAGAAGGGAAACTTTGTTCTTTACCTGCTTGCCCTGCCTTGTTAGCAAGGCTATTCATGTACCTGTACTACAGCTTATTCTTTTTTGGGGGGTGTAGGATTCTAGCTTATATCAAAGACCGGTTGGGACATCCAGCCTTGTGGACTGAGCAACTACTGGATTTTTAGAATATCTGCTTATATCAGCCATTGTTGAAATAGATAGACCACAGTCTGTTAGGGTTAGACTTTATTAGTCATATATATATTATATATAATATATATATTATATATTATTCTATGTATATAATTCTATATATATATAATTCTGTATATATATAATTCTATATATACATAATTCTATATATATAATTCTATGTATCTATCTCTATTCTATATCTATATCTATATCTATATCTATATATATCATCTATCTCTATCTCTATCTATATCTCTATCATCTATCTCTATCTCTATCTATCTATACCTATATCATCTATATCTATATCTATATCTATATCTATATCTATATCTATATCTATATCTATATCATCTATATCTATATATAATTCTATAAGTTCTGTTACCCTATAGAACCCTGACAAATATAGATTTTAATATTAGAAATGGCTTAGTGTTGATGAAGAGATTTAATGTTCAGAGAAATCACAATGTCCCAGTACGTATACTCTGTAAAACATAATCCTCCACAATGGAAAGGTCAGAAGGCATTTCTTTCACTAATCTTATTATAGACACAAAACTGTGAGAAGGACACCAGAACATTTGAAGGGTTTTGTTGTTACCCTTTTTCATATGCCAAACCTTAGGACTAGAGATGCTGCTGCTCAGGTTGAAAATTAAGTACAGTGAGATTAATTGGGCCCTCAAGTAGAAGTAGCAGGGGCCAGGTGTCAGCACTGGATCTCCTAAGGCAAGGTAATCATAGTTATCGCAATGGCAAGTATAGACAAAACAATTCTCATAATAGCCTAACCCATAATGATCAACACAGGAAAAATGATTTCTATGGTGACATGACTTGTATGGGTCATTGGCACTGGCTAATCAATCATGGTGTTTCCAATTATGGAATAGATAAAAAGCTTACTGAAGTTTTGTTTGGTCTGTATAAGCAGAAAAAAATTCAAACAAATGAAAGAAAGGCTATATCGGATTGTGGTTAAAGGGAATCGTGGTCTGTGAATCAATTTTCCAGGCTTGAGCCAGTTCAAATACCCCAAACCCTTGAATGGAAGGATAGTCTGGTTCCCATGAGGAAAGATTTTGATAAAATATCTAAAAGTTTTACTGTTAGATTTTCTCTATTCCTTCCCCTGAGGGACATTTCAAAAGGTAACTGAACACTGGGAGAAAGAAAACAATCAGATGTTTTTGTATACTGATTCTGTATTCACACTGATTCTAGGATATCTTAAGAAATATACTTACTTTCAACTTAAAGAATGGGCTTATATAGGTGAAGTGATTAATGAGGTTTGGAATGAAGTCCGATTCCAGTAGTTCCAGTGGGTTTCCAGACTCATCCTGTAGTTGTTTCCCCATTCCCATAATATATAATTAGAATAGATATACTTAGCAATTGGCAGAATTCTCAAATACTGGTTCCTTGTCATGAAAAGTGGGGGCTCTTACAGTTGGAAAGACTAAATGGATTGCCTCTGCCAAGGAAAATAGTGAATCAAAAAGCAGTATCACATCTCTGGAAAAATTGTAGAAACTGGTGACACCATTAAGGACTTGAAAGATGAAGAGGTGATGGCTTCCACAAATCTCCCTTTAACTCTCAAATCTGACCATTGCAGAAGACAGACAGATAGTGGAGAATGATGGTTGACTATCAAAAAGTCAATTGGTTAGTAACTCAGATTGCAGCTGCTGTTCTTGCTTGAGCAAATTAACACATCTCCTTGTACAAGGTATACAGCTACTGATATACCAAATGACTTTTTCATGGCAGCTGTCTATAAGAACCACAAGAAGCAATTTTCTTTTAGTTGGCAAGGTTAGCAGTTTACATTTACAGTTTTACCTCAAGGATATATTATCTCTCCAGCCTTGTATCAGAACTTAGAAGGGATATCGATCATTCCACAAAATGTCACAGTGGGGCACTATATTGATGACATGCTGATTGGAACAAGTGAGCAGAAGGTAGCAACTACTTTGAACTCATTGGTATCAAATATACACATTAGAGGATAGGAAATAAGTTCAAAGGCCTTCTACCCCAGTGAAATGCTTAGGAGTCTAGTGGTATGGGGCATGTAGAGATATTTTTTCTAAGGTGTAGAATACATTATTACACATGACCACTCTCACCACTAAGAAAGAAGCACAAAGTTTAGTGGGCCTATTTGGATTCTAGAGAAAGTAGATTTTCAACTTGTGTGTGTTACTCCAGCACATACACTAAGGGCATTAGAAAGCTGCTAGTTTTGTGTGTGACCTGAAACAGGGGAAGGCTCTTCACAAGGTCCAGGCTGCTGTGTAGGCAGTTCTACTACTTGGAACAATGATCCAACAGACCTGATGATCCTTGAGTGGCAATGGCAAGTAGGGATGCTGTTTGGGATCTTTGGTAAGCCCCTTTAGGTAAAATCACAGAAGAGGCCATTGACATTTGGAAGCAAATCTTAGCCATCAACTGGAGACAAGTATTCTCCTTTTGAAAAAGAGATCTTGGCATGTTATTGGTCATTAGTAGAACATGAATGTTTGATAATGAACTGTCAAGTTACTATGGAACTTGAGCCACTTATCATTTGCTAGGTGCCGTCTAATCCATTAATGCCTAAAGCAGAATGTGCACAGCAGCAAATGATTGTCAAGTGGCCATGTTATATATGTAATAAAACCCAAGTATGTGTACTAAAAGGGTAAGCAAGTTACATAAAAAGTTGCCCAAATGCCTGTTTTCTATGTTTATTACAATGCCACCTGCTACCAAGTATGCACCTATAGCCTCATGGAATATGCCTTATGATTGGTTGACTGAAGAAGAGAAGACTAGGGCCTAGTTTACTCATTGTTCTACAAGTTATGCAGGAACTACCCAGACATGGATAACTGCATCACTACAATCCTTTTCTGAGACAACCTATGAAAGCTGGCCATGAATGGAAATCTTCACAGTGGGCAGAACATTGGAAGTACACATGGTCGTACATTTTGTTTGGAAGGTGAAATAGCCAGATGTATGATTGTTCTCTAATCCGTGGCTTGTAACCAATGGTTTGGCTAGATGGCCAGGAACTTAGACTATGGTTGGGAAATTGTTGAAAAGGTATCTGGGGAAGAAGCATGTGGATAGATGTCAGCAAAAGGATGAAGGATACGGAGAAACTTGTATCCCATATAAATCTCATCACAAGGTGACTTCAGTTGAAGTAGAGTTTAATAATCATTTAGATAGGTTGACATATTCTGTCGACAGTCAGCCTTTTCCCCAATATTTCCTGTTATTTCTCAATGGGCTCATGAAAAAGTGGCCAAGTTGGTAGAGATGGAATTTAAGCATAGTTTCAAAACATGGATTTGTAATAACCAAAGCTGTGAAGTATCAGATCTTTCAACAGCCCACACCAACAATGAGCCTAAAATATTACATCATTCCCCACAGTGGCCAGATAGCATTCTGATAGCATGTTGACTATACTAGACCATGATCCCATAGAAAGGGCAATGTTGGTCCTTACTGAAATAAGATACTTATTCTTGTTATGGATTGGTCTTTATAACATTTGGCTTCTGCCAAAACCACCATTCAAGTACTTATAGAATGCTGTATCCTAGGTTGTTGTAGGAGATATTTAAAATGGCAGCACATGATCTGTCTTGTGATACAGGGCTGCCATGTTCTCAACTAGGCTAGGTCTGAGGCCATGGGTGATGGCTCAGGCCACCCTAGGCAGCCAGAGATACCTGCCCTGCCACCCACGAGACACCAGTGTTGGAGATGGCTCTACCAATCTTTCACACTGTCTCCACAAGGTTGGGCTGAGCCCAGACCATCCCACCATCTACATGGTACCCAGTAGTGATTAGATTCTAATGCTTAATGATTAACCAAATGCTTTATACGTTTGGTAATGCTCAATAAACAAGATGCTCACACAGATAGAGATGTTTCCCAATTAACTAACCTAGATATAAGTTGTTACTCAGGGCTACTCTCTGTCCAAGCATGGTTCTCTATCTTCCTACATCTCTATCTCTTCCCCTTCATTTTCCATCTCCTCTTCATTTCCTTACTCCTCCTCTTCTTCTCCTTATTCCTGCCACCTTAGCACTTCCCAACTTGAGGGGAAAATATGCCACTACACTAGATTATGGTATTCCACACAGTATTGCTTCTTACTAAGAAACTCTTTTCTCAGGTAGAGTAGTCCATAATCTTGGAGTTCATTTTTCTTACATGTTCCCTAACACCCTGAAGCAGCTGACTGAATAAGCAGATGGAATGGCCTTTTGAAGACACAGTCAATGGTACCAATTAGGTGGCAGCAGCCTGGATGGCTAAGGCAGGGTTCTCTAGGAAGCAGAGCATGGAATATATGGTATGGTTTCTCCTATAGCCAGGATCTATGGTCCAGGAATCAAGGTATAGAAAATGGAACACTTACTATATCACCCCTAGTGATCTGCTAAGAAAATATGTGCTGCTTCTTCTGAAGTTGACCTAAAGTTCTGTTGACCTAGAAATTTTGGTTGGAGATCTCCTGCCAGGAGATACAATAAGCATTCTGTAGAACTGAACATGCAGACCTCCCTCTGGCCACTTTGGGCTTCTGATACACTTAAACCAACAAATTAAGAAAGGAATAACTAAGAGGGGTAACTGATCCAGATTACCATGGGGAAATTAGATTGTTTCTCCACAATAGAAGTAAGAAAGTTTACGTCTGAATGCAAGAGATCCTTAAGATCATCTCTTGGTGATACCATGCCTTGCAACCAAAGTCAATGGGAAACTATAACAGAATATTTCAGGCAAGATGACAAAGGACACAGACCTGTGAGGAAAGAAGGAATGAGTGACTCATGAAAAGAATCAAAACCTCCTGAGGGCTTGCTAAGGGTGGAGGAAATAGAGAACGAGCAGCCCAGGAAGACAGTAATAAATACCAGCTAAGGCCATGTAATTAGTTGAAGAAAGTGGCATTATTGTTGACAAGAGTGTTTCTGTCATGTTTTATTAAGAAAGCATTTGTACAGATACTTGTATATTTGTTCTTCAATTTCTTTATCATGTAATGTAACATCAATTAAGACAATATCAATGGTTATCATATTTAAGTTTGAGATACTAAAATGATGCCATTCAAGAGACATTGACATATATTCTAAATTTATAAAACATTTACTGTTATATGAGAGATAGTTACATCATGTTAGGCATAATTATAAATTATGACCTGGTTAAATATATAATATGTTTGCAATTTTATGTGCTAGTTATATTATATTTATGTATTTTATGTCTTGGTTATTGTTTTTCCTTGGAAATTATTCATGGCATAAGGAGGTATGATTTAATGTCAAGTTGAAAAGGGTGAATTTGTGATGATTATTTTTGTTTGTCAGTTTGAGTACAGCTGGACTTAATTAAAATTCAAAAATGTAGGACATATCTTGGAAGGAGTTTTGCTTAATGTGGAGTAGTAGGTAGACCCCCTTCTAATTCAAATTTTGAGGCAGGAAGACACATACCTTTAATCTGGGTTATACATTCTACTAGAAACTTATATAAGGACATGAAGGAAGGAAAATTTTGCTTCTGCCTGCTTGTCCTTGGCTTGATAGCAAATCCATCCCTTCACTGGTAGTGGAGCCTACTTCTTTGGAATTCCAGCATATATTGAAGACTAGCTGAGAAATTTTGCCTTGTGCACTGAACAATGTATGGATTCATATTATCAAGCTACTTTTGGATTAGTAGGCCATAGCCTGAAAATCATTCTAATAAATCCCATATATATGTATATGTATGTGCATGTGTTTGTGTATGTTTATGTGTGTATGTGTGTGTGTGTATGTAGATGACATTCTAGAAAAGGCAAAGACACACACATACATAATTGTCTCTTGATGATACCATGTTTTGCAAACAAACTCAATTATGACAGCATGACAGCATAATTCATATATATATATATATATATATATATAATTCTAAAAATCATACCTTTGTAGAGAGAGAAGTAGAGAAATTCAATTCAAATGTTATTAATCTAGATAATATTGACTAATACACACTTTTGTGAGGGTGAGATACTGAAATTTCAAAAGTTAAAAATTAAAGATACTTTTTAAATTATTTTAACACCAAGCTTTAAGGTATTTGTTAAGGAAAAATATTACAAAACTGGAAAGAAACTTAAATTTCCTGAGCTTTAAATTATAAGACCATATATAAAATTATAAGAACCTTACTAATGATCTAAGTTAGGGTTTTTATAGTTTCGGTAAAACACTATAACCAAAGAGAAAGTTGGGGAGGAAAGGGTTTCCTTGGTGTATACATCCATATCACAATTTATCAGCAAATGAAATCATGGCAGGAATGAAATCAGGGCAAGTACCTGGAGGAAGGAGCTGATGCAGAGTCCATGGAGGGCTACTGCTTACTGGATAGCTTCCTATGGCTTGTTCAATGTACTTTTCTGTAGAACACAGGACCATCAGCACATGAGTGGTACTACCCACAATGAGCTGGGCCCTCTTCCATATATCACATGAGAATGCTTTGTGACTGTTATCTTATTGAGGCATTTTCCAATTGAGGTTCCCTTGATTCTGAAAACTCTAGCTTGTGTCAAGTTGACATAAGACTAGCTAGCTCATCAGTGTTGATTTAGTTTAAAGGCTACATCATCCTGAATAAGTTTAGGAAAACTTAACTTCTTTTCAACATATCTTCTGCTTTGACTTTCATGTTGATAAGGCACATTCAGCTCGAACGCTCAGCAATCTAAACTTGGCAGTCTTAATAGACTGTCACGTTCTATAGCAAACTAAAGTTAATTTTATCTAACTTTTCTGCCTATGGTGTTTGGCATCCAAATTAAATACAAAATGTCTACATCGTTACATGTTTTGTGTAGTTCTTTTCTTTGATTATCTTCTAATAAATAATCTCACCCAATCAACATTGCCTTAGTTGACATGTGATATCTCCATTATCAACTCTATGTTTTCTATTCTGCTGCTTATAGTCACTGTGTTACATGAGTTTCTGTCCTATTTCGGTTTCAATTACTACGATAAACAGCATGTGAAAAGCAGTATAAGGAGGAAAGGATTTCTTTTTCTTACAAGGTTTTAGGTTGTCACCAAGCATAGTCAAGGTCGGTCCCTGGAAGTAGTAACTGAAGTAGAGTACACAGAAGAACACTGTCACTTGCCTTGGTACCCCTGGCTTACTTATTTTACCTACCCAAGACCACTTGCTCATGGTGGCCTTCCTCACAGTGGTCTGGGATATCCCACTTCAATAATCAATCAAGAAAATGCTGCACAGACTTTCCTACTTGCCCATCTGTTGGAGACTATTTTCTCAATTGAGATTCCCTTTTCCCAGATGACCGCAGCTTGGGTCAAATTGACAAAATCCAGATATCACAGCTTTCCATGTGATCTTCATTGAGAATGTTTACAAATTATCTTTTTATTCTTAAAGTTTGTCACATTGCCTGGAACATGGCAGATGATAAATAATACATACTTTATTTTTCTAGAAATATAACAAAAATCTCTTCAATCTTTCTCTTTTTTTTTTTCTAAGTGCCTTACTTAGGAGTTTTGTTTTTGTGATGAAACACATGGCCGAAAGCTACTTAGGGAGGAAAAGGGTTATTTTTCCTCACAGTTTTATATTAACAGTTAATCATCAGAAACAGTGAAGGAAAGGAGCTCAGACAGGACAGGAAACTGGAGGCAGGAGCTGATGCAGAGGCCATGGAGGCATACTGCTTCTTGTCGTTCTCCTCTTGTCTTTCTTGGTCTGCTTTCATATAGACGCCAGGACCATCAGCCCAGGGATAGCACTACCTTCAGTGGACTGGTCCCTCTCCCATCAATCACTAAAATGACCTACAGGCTCGCTTATATCCAGATCTTACGGAGGCAGTTTGTTAATTAAAGTCCATTCCTCTCAAATGATTTTAGTTTGTGTAAAGTTCACATAAAACTATCCATCACAATAGGTTCAAGGAAAGCAGAAATTTTTATTTTCATTTCGTTTTTCATTCTAATCCTTAGACTACTACCTGGCTTTACTCAGATGATGAATTCTTGATTAACTTAGTGTTTATGTTTTATAAACATATGGTGTTTGTTGGATATGAATTCGTAAATATAAAATGTTGAGTAGAATAATAAAGAAAAAGTTAAGACCCTTTAAGGCATAGCTAAAAGTTCATGCAACTTACTTACAAATACCTTCCTGTTTCCAGCAAAATATATGCAGTGCAACTTTTCAGTGTTCCCTAAAATATCTTATATACTGGAGGTTACTTTTGAATAATTAATATATACATGAGTAAGCAAAATTTCCACTCAAAATCAAATTGTTGAGATCCCCTAGTGAATATACTTACCAACGTTTTTGGCTATGGTCCAAATGCGAAATACCAGTGTTATTAAATGTACTTGTTGGCATTTAATCTGTTAATTATCATTTAAGTCCTTGACATTTCAAGGGTTATTTCTAATCATTATTGGTAGATTGTGCTAGATTTTCCTTCCTTTAAAAAAAGTCACATACGCTTGTAACATCAGATTGAATAAATATGCTCATCTATATAAAATAACAACTTATGGAATGACAGCCTGTAATGCTTAAAGAATATGCAGTCCAAGAATGCCTATGGCACTAGAGTCACTCACTATTTCTCTAGGATGCACTCTTTAGGTGAATACAATCAGGATGACAGCCTCAGTGTTTCAGAGAGTGATTGATTAGCACAAGTTTTGTTTCTTAGTGCAAGCTCTCATCTTCAAACTAGTGAAGTGGAATGACTACTCACAGAAATCAAATTCTGAAATCACAGTTGCTTTTTTAATTAATTAATTAATTTTTTATAGCCAGTGCCACATGAGTTCTTAAGCATTGGCATGCGGGACTGCGTAAGGGTATTCTGGGTCATAGTTGGGCAGGCCCCTAGAACCCCGAGACTCTGTGTGAGAACCAGCAGGAGCTTGGCACGCCCCTAGAACCCAGGGTCCTGAAAAACAGTCTGGTCTCCATAAAACTCAGTCCGGTAGGCTGGCCATTACAGGCCCTCCCAAAGTGCACAGGTAGAGGGTGTGACTAGAGACCTCAGAGCCTAGGGATTTACATACTAATGAAGGCCAGAGGGCGGAGCAAATTAAGCATGCCTCCCCAGATCCTCCCCCAATCCTCCCCCTTTCTCCCTTCCTATATAACTCGGGACTGGCCTGAGTTTTACGGGGGTACGCCTAGATCCATCTTCCATCTACCATGACAATAAACCTTTCTGGAACCAAGGACTTCCTCGTGTCATTGGTGCCTGCTGCCATCAAAGCCTCCGGCCGCTGGAACCATAGACGTTCCTCCTGCATGTGGGACCTGCCGCAGCGAGGAAGCCTCCCCGGACCCCACCGCTGCGGCCTCTATTTTTTCCCCACATTGGCATAAACAAGAATTCTTCCAAATACAAAGATTTCAAACCTTAGAAGTACAAGATGCTCGATAAAGTACTGATAGAGAGCTATAAATCAACCACAAATAAAAGGAACTTCTTGGATTCTGATCCAGGTTAAAAAAAAAAAATCACAAATGTATGGCACCTAGGTTAATTTGAAAGCTTAATAGATTGTTCTAAGTGCTTAGAAATTTATACTATTGTATACACAAAAAGATGATATGAAATCTCAAATTGTCTTTACACTTACCTAGTAGTGGACTATAAAGAGGAGGATCAGCGAAAATGGTTGAAATTCACAATGAGATGCAATTGTTTGAACTCTGAAGAAGTTTGTCAAGCTCATTGAAGGATATCTTTTTTGTATGTGTTTTACTATTAGATAAACAATAATAATAATAATAATAATAATAAATAGGAACAAAATAATCATATCACATGTTGAAGTGACTAGTAAGAAAAAGCAATACTTCATTGTAAAGTTTTATGTATATATACACTATATATTCTATATTATAAAGTTAAATTCTTGCTTGGTGTGTGTGTGTGTGTGTGTGTGTGTGTGTGTAGGTAAAAAAATAAAATGCTATGATTCTTAGATATAAAGCTGAGGAAAACTTGGTAGGAATCATTCTATCCTTCTACCATGTGGATTCTGGAGCTCAAATACAAATGCTCAAACTCTGTGGCAATAGCCTTTGCCAACTAATCTGGCTCAGCAAATATTTTTGTATGTCTTTTCCAGTTTCATCAAGTTAACTTGATTTACTTTTTCAGTAAAACGTTTGATCTCCCTTCCACAATACAGCAGAACATAGTATTGCAGGCATACTAGTATATTTTCAACAATATTTAATTAGAGTAATTAGTAATAAAAGAAAATGGAAATTTCTGTTTGCAGAAATCATAGAATTAAAATTAAAAACAAGGCACTGTTCTGCAGCACAAGAAATTTTGCAGACTTTTATATTAATGGAATGCCTCAAACCAGGAAGAAAGAAGCTAAACCAGAACAAATGAGAAAAACTTTGTATCTGATGAAAAATATAAGAAATTTAAGTGACAAGGAAAATTTATTTTGGTATCTAGAGGTGTGGCAAATATAACAGGAGGAATAGAAAGAGGAGTGTATTTAATGGTTATTATACATCCAATGCCAATACAGAGGACAAATCCAGAACACCAAGAGAAGTAATTGTTATGTCTTCAAGGAGCTGTCACTTCTCGTATTAAATAAATTAAGTTTGTAAAGGGTTTTCTTACAAGAAAAAGGTGCAGATATTTAAGTTATGGAGGGTTCCCTGGGGAGCAGATGGGAATGGGTCCAGAGACCCACAGCCAGATATTATGCAGAGAGAGAATCTAAATTAGAGGACTCCAGGAGGCCTCTCTTCTTGGAGATCTAGGAAACCACTGGAAGAGGGGATGGAAAGATTGTTGAAAGAGAGTGTATGGAGTATACCAGGAAAACATAGATCAATGAACCAACTAAGCAGGGCTCACATGGACTCAGAGATTATGTGGGAAATACAGAGCTTGCATGAGTCTGCACAAAGTTCTATGTGTGTGTTATGGCTGTTGGCTTGGTGTTTTGTGAGACTCATAACATTGGTAGAGGGTTTGTCTCTTACCCTTTTGCCTGCTTTTGGGTCTCTTTTCATCCTACTGGGTTGTTTTGTCCAGTCTCTATAGGAGGCCTTAGACCTATCTTATTATATCTTGTCTTGTACAATTTGTTTCTCTGTCTCTTAGAAGCCTGCTCTTTTCTGAAGAGTAAGTACAGAGGAAATAGATCTTGGAGTGAGGGGAGATGGTAGGGAGAGAAGAGTGGAGGGAGAAGAAACTATGGTTGAAATATCTTGTATGGGTGAGGAATCTATTGTCAGCACAAAAAAGGAATAAAGTAAAGTACCTTAGAGAGTGGCAGTTCAATTAAGTACATTTGCAATTCACTTTAATTCTTTAAAATATAATTTTAAATTTTATTGGCACCAATTATGTACTATTGGGAAATCACTAACATATTTGGAGAATTTATCTAAAAATTTAAAATATGTGTCATTGAATAAAATAGCTAGAAATATTCAATAAAATGTTATTTCCATTTAGATTCATAGTACCATGGAAATACTTCCAAGAACAATTTATCATATTATATTATTATACTTTATATTCTGCCATAATTTCTGTTAAGCTATATATTAATTATGTATACCGTGATGGCTATTTTTGGTTGTATACTTGACTATCTATGGAATCAACTAAAAGCTAAGAACCTGGTCAGATCTATGAAGGTTTTCTTCTTGACAGGATTGTTAGAGATGGAAGATCTACCAGGCCATTTGAGATCAGAGGACATATCCTGAACCTGTTCTACACCTGGTAGCAGCCACATAAAAAGGGCATGGAAGAAGGAAGCTTTTCGTTTGTCTGTTTGCCCTTGCTCTCCTGGAAATCTCATTTATCCCATTACTGAGGCATTTCTTCACTTGTACCAAAACTTGATTCTCTGAGACTCCAACATAGATGGAAGAGCAGAGACATCCAGCCTCATTGACTTGAAATACTGCCATATCCTTGGTCCTTATGTCAGAAGACAGTCATTTTGGGACTAGTCAGGAAACAGCTTGAAGCTACTCCAATAAATCATCTTTTTATGCACACAGTATAAGCTTCTGTTTCATACTATAGTTATCTTAGCTATAGGGCTCAATTGTTTTGTCGTTGATTTAGCTTGTGACTCCCATTAAAAGAAATTCTTTAGGAGCACTGAATACACTATGTCTCAATATCCTTCCTGATGTATCATCATTTACTAGGTCACAGGATCAGCTAGGAATTAGCTGACAATTTTTATCATCAATTATTAATGATAATATAATATATAACATTATATGTTATATATGTGTATGATATAAGGTATGATATATGCACACATATATCTATATCTATGTCTATGTGTATGTGTATGTCTGTCTATGTCTATGTCTATGTCTCTCTCTCTCTCTCTCTCTCTATATATATATATATATATATATATATATATATATATATATATATAT
>NW_021604577.1:2211372-2223826 GCF_004785775.1 Grammomys surdaster
ATCTATCTATCTATCTATCTATCTATCTATCTATCTACTGATCATCTATATGACTCAGTTGCTAATCTCTCAGAATGCTAAATCTTCCATTTCTCATTTTTCTTATGTAGTTACAGAAGGATGCAACCATGTTTATGCTTATATTTAGACAATTTCATATATCAAAGAAAAATCCCAGACAATTCACAGTTCCTTGTTGTGGATTTGTTTTAACACTTGTATTATGTTAATTGGGTTCCCAAAATTGCTTGAGAATCCCGAATGTAAGATGTTGAGGGTCCCTGCCCCACAGTTCATTCTGACTGGTAAATAAAGTTGCTGGTGGCCAATAGCTGGGCAGGGAGACAGATGCGGGACTTTAGGATTCACAGACAAGCAGACTGAAGTAGAAAAAGGATTTAGAATCACCATGGCTGGGCAACGGGAATAAGATGCAGGCTTGAAAGCTGCAAAAGAGAGAGCATAAAGTCATGTAAGAACTGGGGAAGAACAGCCCAAGAGGGCCACCTGATTGGGTCTAGGGTGGCAAGAATGGAATATAGATTTTAGTAAGTAATAACTCAGGATAACTGGGACATGGGGTCAGGGAGGAGAGGCGTTAGGCGTTAGTAATGTGGAAGTTTGGAAGTGGCCTAGCTATTGAGCTGATTAAGGAATATTAAATTTAAGGCTCTCTCTCTCTCTCTCTCTCTCTGTGTGTGTGTGTGTCTGTGTGTGTGTGTGTGTGTGTGTGTGTGTGTCTTTCACTTGGGAATCCAGAATATTGGGCAGGGTAGCAAGGAACTCACACTGCAATTTCTGGGGCGATTTTGAGTAGCATCTATCAAGTATTGCTAGAGTCCCTGTCCACCCCTCATTACCCTCATTATAGATTTGTGGATTTTCTTGTGAGGGTAGCACTATGATATCTTTATTGCTCTACTTTTTTAAATATAGTATAACATATTGCATACATTTGTGTGTGTCACTGTTTTTGATGTATGAGTAACATTGAACTGGATTGGTATTGCAAATTTTGGTAATCCATTCTTTGAGCTACAGTTGTTTATGCTTTGGCTCTACTATGAATAATTCTGATGCAAGTATCTATGGGTAAGTTTTGGAGGATTTGATTTTTCCTGGTTGCAGGTTGAGAAATAAAACTTTTCAGACATTAGAAAAGTCCAACTTAGTATTTTAAGAAACTGATAAATTTATTTTCCAAAGTTGCTGTATCATTTTATATTCCTCTTAGTAAGGGATGAATTACTCTCAAACACTTGTCAATTTTTAAGGAATATATTCACTTAAATATTATTTCCATAAAGATGATGTTGTCATGCATTTACTTGCATATTGATATCTTTTATGGTCTTGTTTTGGGGTGGATAATTATCTATTAAGTCCTTACCTAGATAAAGTTTTATAAAACCTTATCTCTTCTGATTAATACATTTGTTCCTGGGTTATTTTAGTTTTATTGGAAAAACATACAATACCGAATTCTCTATTCTCTGCATCGCCCACTTGCAGTTTCTTTTATTGTGCTCTTGAATTAGTGTGGTTGACTTGTTACATAATGATACATGCTCATTAACTTTATATTTGGGCTCACTATCTATGTTGTATATTTCAGTATTTGTCAAATTCATATTACGTAGATGCACTATTATAGGATCATGTAAAATAATTTCAGCACATCAAATACCCACTGTCCTCGATCTTTTCTGCATTTCTACCATAACACTCCCTGAGTTTGACTGAGGGCCTCTTCATCTGTTTCAGTCAGCTTCTGGGTAGAATTTCTCAGATGACAGCCATGCTAGGCTTCTGTCTGCAAGCATAACAGAGTATCATTAATCGTTTCAGCCTTTGGAATGGTTGGGTCAGTTATTGGTTGGCCATTTCCTTAGTCTCTGCTCTATCATTGTCCCTGCATTTCCCATATAGAAGACAAAGTTTTAGTTGAAAATTCTGTCAGCGGGTTGGTATCCTTATCTCCACTCAGAGTGCTGCCTGGCTACAAGAGGTGGTCAGTTCAGGTTCCATATCGCCACCGCTAGGAGTCTCTGCAAAAGTCATCCTCATAGACTCCTCGAAGCCTCCCCCATCTGAGGACTCTCGCATGCTCTAGAGATGCCCTTCCCCAACCGCTATGAGCAGATGATTTCCATTCATTCTCTTGGCCCTCTGGTCCCATCTCTCTCCACACGATTCCAAAACCCAGCACATTCCCTCTTGCATCCAGGCTCTCCATCTGCTTCCTATGACCAATTTATTCCCCCTTCTAAGTGAAATTCAAGCATCCTAGCTTGGGCCTTCCTTCTTTTTAAACTTCTTTGGGTTTGTGGGAATAGTGTGGGAATCACAAAGAGAGGATAGAAACTCCACAGAAAGACAAATAGAATCAACTAACCTGGACACTTTGGAGCTCTCAGAGACTGAACCACTAACCAAAGAGCATAAATGGACTGGACCCAGGCCCCCAGCACATGTGTAACAGATGTGCAGTTCGGTCTTCCTGTGCACCCTACAACAACAGGAGTGTGAACAGTCCCTAAAGCTGTTACCTATCTGTGGATCCCGTTCCCTTACCTGGGCTTCACTTTATGGTTGCAGGACAAGAGGATGCATGTAGCCCAGCAGAGACTTGATGTTCTAGGGTTGGGGGATACCCAAGGGAGGCTTCCATGCTTCCAGAGGAGAAAGGAATGGGAAGGAGGGAGGGGTTGTGTGAGAAGGGGATGGGGAGGCAGAGATCTAGATGTAAAGTAAATAAATAAATTAATGTAAAATAAAACAAAACTCTGTCCTTAAAATACTCGCCATTAGCTTAATCCTATCTAAACCAGGGAACACTCATCTCTTTTCCATCTTTGCAGATCTATTTTTTGAATGGTTTGGGATCATATGAAGTGGAGACATTTTACACTGCCTTCTTTCAATCAGAAACGTGCATCATGGTGGCTCCATTTTATTGAGAAAGCTGAGTTCATTTCATGATGATCAATCAACCTTCCATCTTATGAACGAGCTACTGTTTATCTATTATCAACTTTTGAGGAAAACCTCAGATATTTCCAATTGTTGCAAACATTTAGCAGATGTAATATTTTAAGTCCTTTGAGCAAACCCAGAGAAGAATGGTTGTTGAATCATAAGGTAATCTTCTTTTTACAAAACAATTGTATGGAATTTATTATAAAGAGGCCACATTGTTTTGTATTTTCACTAGCAATGGAGTGTGTATTGATACAAATCCTTGTCATAACTTTAATGCTATCAGTGTTTGGGGGTTTATCCATTCTCATGCATTTGTACCGGTATCTCATTATCGATTTAGTTTACAGTTTTCTAACGATATTATGCGTATATTTCTCATATCGTAATTTGAAAATAATTGATCTTTTTTTGAGGAACAACTTGTTAAAAATATCTTTTGCCCATTTTGCACTGTTCATATGCTGTTGTTGTTGAAGTTTCTGTGTGTGTGTGTGTGCGTGCGTGTGTGTACATAACATTTGTATCAAATCAGGGTTGGCATAAAGGTTTCCCAGTACCTGGCACGTCTTTTCCTTTTTCTTCTTATGCAGGGAATAAAATGCTCTTAATGTTAATGGGGCTCCACATTTTCATTTTTTCATCATGAACTGTGCATTGGATACAGCCCGGGATAGCTTTGCACTCACAATGCTTTTGCCTCAGGCTCTCGAGTGCTGTGATTACAAGTGTGAGCCACTACACTTGGCTATGCTATTTTATTTCTTACTTATCATTCTGATGATTATATTACATGAGGTATTTATCTATCTGGAAAGAATAACAAACGTTGTTTGCAAGCTTTTTTTTTTTTTGTTCCTACACAAATAATTATGCCTTTGAATTTCATTGCTGGCATCATTTGAAGAACAAACCTTAGTAATTTTGAAGTCCAAATTATCTTTATTTTTAAATTGAAATTTTTTTGATGTTGTAGCTAAGAAAATTCTAATCCATTCACACAATTTAATCTCTGTTTAATTCTAAGATTTTTGTGGATTTAGCTCATAAGTTTGCATCATTTTGAGTCATTTTAGAATGTCTATAGGGTAAGATACAGAGTAAACTTAATACTTGTGCAAATGGAAATGCGGTCTTCCTAGCACCATATCTCCATGAAGCTTTCTTGATAATCTGATCAAACAGCAATCACACTCACATTAACCTACAGGTTTATGACTGGATACTCAATTCTGTCAGTGGTCTTAGTGTCTATCTCTATGCTTGTGGCATGCTGTCTTTATTGTTGAAGCTTTATAATTTATTATGTAATCAATGTCTTTTCTACCTTTTTCCTTATATTGTATTGACTATTGATCCCATGTGCTTTTGTATGAATTGTAATATAATACTTGTAAACTTGGCATGGGAGACATCTAGAATTTTCATGGTGCCTTAATTTCTATTTATGCATTAACACCTCAATCTAGTAAATATTGGCAAGTTAAAATATTTAATATTTTGATCCATATGCATGATGCCTTCTTTAGTTCAGCAATATTTATGTTGTCAATGTGTGAGTCTTGCATTTTTTTTCCAAGGCAGATTTCTCAGTATGTTATTATATTGATTATTTTTCCGGAAATAATTTCAACTGACTTGGTATGTTGATTTTGATTTGTGCAATCTTATTAATGTTATTTTGTGTAAACAATACAGTTTGGTTAGTGAATCCTTTAGATTTTTCGTATGTAGTATTATATCATGTGTAGTGGTTTGAATATGCTTGGCTCTGTGAGCTGCACTATTAGGAGGTATGGCCTTATTAGATAAGATGTGGCCTTGTTGGAGGAAGTGTGTCACTGTGGGGGTTGGCTTGGAGACCCTTCTTCTAGTTGCCTGGAAGCTAGTCTTCTCTTATTTGCTTTTGGAACAAGATGTAGAACTCTCAGCTCCCCCAGTGCTCTGCCGGCCTAGATGCTGCCACACTCCTGCCTTGATGATAATAGACTGAGCCTCTAAACCTTACAATGTTGTCCCTCATAAGAGTTGCCTTGGTTATGGTGTCTCTTCACAGCAATGAAGCCCTAGCTAAGAAATCATGCACATAAAGATAGTGTTGCTTCTTCTTCCTAACATGAATGACTTTTGTTTAATTTTTTAAAATTGTTGTAAGTGTAGCCTACAGTGTAGACTGAAGACAAGCAGGAAGAGATTTCTGTGATATCATTCCTGTTATTTGGAGAAGATCTCTGGTCTTTCACGGCTAAGCAGTATATCACACACAGGGTTTGAGTGATGATCTTGACCTGGATGAAGAAGGACGTTTCTGTTTACAGTTTGTTGAGCCTTTTTTATTAAAAGTCTGTATTAAATTTCCGTGTAACTTTTTCTGTCTATATTGATATTATCAGACCTTTTAAGTTCATTAATATTTTAAATAATATTTGAATGTTCAATCAACATTGTCTATCTGGGATGGACTCTTCTGCACGTGGCTTATAATTTTTAACATATTATCAAACTTAATTTCTAATGATGTTTTGAGAATGTTTCCATGTGTATCCTTAAATGATCTCTTTCTTTTCAATGTTAGTGTCTTCATTTGATATGATTATAGGGGTAATACTGGCCTTAGAGAATAAATTACAGTTTCTCTTTATTATTGTTTCTTTTTGAATTTTTTTTCAGGAGTAGCCTTTTTAAAAGTATTATTCTAGAGTCTTTTGTAAAGTATTATCTATAGCTCCTTTGTGAAACTATCTGGGCCAGATTATTGTGTTGAGGGAAATTTTACGAATATCATGATTTACTGAAGACTTATGTAGAACTACAACTCTTCCTTCAGTAAGTTACAGTGATTTCTTCACCTATGCAAACTTTTTGATTTCATGAGGTTTTTCTGATCAGTTGACACATGACATTCTTTAAAAATATTTATTTTTATTTTAAAATGTATATGTGTGTATTTGTCTGTTCATACTTGTGTGTGTGTGTATGTGTGTGTGTGTGTGTGTGTGTATGCCAACAGAGGCCAGAGGTGGCAGATTCCCTGGAGTGAAGCCCCAAGTGATTATGAGCTGCCTGATAGAGGTGCTTTGAAATGAACTCAGATCCTTCGCTGAAGCCCTGTGCATGGTTAAGTACTGAGCCCTCTCTGTAGGCCCATAAACCCCCTATCCCATCCCCCTTCCTCCTTTTTGCTTTTAAACCACTTTATTTATTTATTATTTTTTTTTTGGTTTTTCGAGACAGGGTTTCTCTGAGTAGTCCTGGCTGTCCTGGAACTCACTCTGTAGACCAGGCTAGTCTCGAACTCTGGAACTCAGAAATCCGCCTGCCTCTGCCTCCCAAGTGCTGGGATTAAAGGCGTGCGCCACCACCGCCCGGCTAAACCACTTTAATTCCATGCATGTATTAAGGTCAGTTCTAGGTTGAGGGTCTACTAACTTTCTAGCAATGCCTTTTTGTTGTTTCTTTTCTTCTATTTGTTTAGACTGAAGAATATATATATATATATATATGCATATATAATTTATTTATCTTTTGTTTCTAATTGCAAAACCTGTTATTGATTTTTTTTTTAGTTAGTTTTTCACTTTCAGTGTTTGGTTTTCAACTTCTAAAGTTTTCACTAGTTCTTATTTAATTATGTCTTTTTGTTTAATTATGTACTAAGTGAGATTTTTTTTCAGCAGTAAAGATCTAAGTCAATGTCTTACATTTGCTGGACATGTGTCAAAGTCTCAGTTTCATAATTTATTTCTGTATTTTCCTTGTTATTTTTAATTGTAACATTTTTCAACCTTATTAGAGCCATCGTCTGAATCCCCTCAAAATAGATTATACCTCTTACATTTCTTGCCAGCTCACTTTACTGCCTCTTTTTCCAATTTCACATTTTCTTGTGGAAACTTTATACAATATTTTGTTACTACACTACTTTCTATTTTTATATCCCCTACTTACTCCAGGTAGGGCTTTGGTTCAAATGCGTGTTCAAATGTTGTTTTGGCAACAAACAGTGGGTTTGAATATTTCCCTGGACATCAATTCTACAGCTCTGCCTACTTTGAGAATCCTACTATCATCACTCTGTAAGGAGTGGTTCACAAGTGTAGCCTTTATGCCACTATCAACTGGAAGAAAGTAAGGAAATAGATGCAGTGTCTACCAAGTGGATCATGGGTCAGTAAAATAAAGCATATTCTATGCTATGGATTGCAGAGCACATATGATACAGTTTTAAAGGTTTTAAGGCATGTATGGTGGGAGTATAAAGTTTCTCTCATTTATGGTGATTTCATATTGTGCATAGATTTATAATATTTCCTAATAGATTTGTATATTTTATAACACATGTGTGCTTAATTTAGGTAATGAAAGTACTCTACATGGAAATAAAATAGTTTCATGAATAAAAATATATTTAATGAATGAAGAATACCAAGTAGATTAAAGGTAAGTAAAAATATAAATGTAAATAAAGGTTTAAGGGAGCTAAAGATATAGTTCAGTTTGTTGAATGGTTTCCTAGAGTTTGTAACTTACAGGGTACTCTTCTCAGTGCCTCATGAATTAGATATTATGGCATTCCTCTGTAATCTTAGCCCTAGAGGGGTAAATGCATGAGATTCAGTAGTTCAAATGTATCATCAGTTATACACTAACTTGAGGCTAGCCTGGGTGATGTAAGATCCAGACTCTAAACAATAGCAAAATCTAAAGGCCCAACAGAATAACCTTGCACATACATATTAAAATAAAGAAGTGAAATGTAAAAAAAAAATATGTAAAAACATGTAAAAGAAATCCATATTGGCGTATCAAATGGTGTTGTCACTATTCTGGTCCTATATATGCAACCATATTTCTGAGGATTCTGAATATATGCACACAGATTATAACAGCAAATTGGCTCACTGGGTTAAGTGTTATGTGTAGTAGTGATTATTAAAGAAGCAGAAGTTATGGATTTGAGAAGGAGTTGGGAGTTATGGAAGGCATTCATAAGGAAAAAATGGGGAAATATATTATGTAAATTTGGTTTTGGAATATCTTTCTACATTTTTTCCTTATCAATGCCTTCCATAACTCATGGCAAATCTGCTGATGACTGCCTCTGGCATTGCTGAGACCAATAAAAGCTATGCCACAGCTATGTGGAAGGACCCTCTTACCCTTAATGGGAATGGCCCGGACCCAGTTCTCTTATAGGGCCGAGGACTAATATGCCTGTTTGATACCACAGAAGGCATAGCTAAATGGCTGCCAAAAAGATTAATGAAATAAATAGGTACCCCCCCAAAGCCAGACCCAACTATAAATAAGATGAATAACTATTGACATCCAGGGAAGAGAAATCTCCCTGAGAATTCCCTTCTTTTTCCTTTCCAGGTAAAAATGAATCACCCGTGATGTCTGCTGTTAGAAGTTCTAATCCAGATGCTGGCCTCCGAACTTATACTACTCAGACCTTCGATGGGCCATTAACAAGGACATCAAACAGCTAGAAATTGACATCACTAATCTGAAGAAATTCCTCATTTCGCTGTCTGAAGAGACCTCCAAAAATTGCAAAGGACGTTATTAGACTTTATTTACTCTTTTACAATAGAAAAGATTGTGTATAGCTCTTGACTGTGTAAAACCCTTAAATAAGAATGTTGCTTTTACATAGACAAGACAGGGATGGTTAAAGAGAGCATGAAAAAGGTCAGAGAAGGTCCCGAGAAAAAGACAGAGAGAGAGAGAGAGAGAGAGAGAGAGAGAGAGAGAGAGAGAGAAAGATGAGAGCTGGTACAAGAATTGGTTTTCAACCTCTCCATGGTTGTCAACACTACTTCTTGCCATCTTGAGACCATTAATTGGGTTATTTTTGCTTATTTATTTTGATCCCTGGGCCTTAAATAGGCTGACTAACTTTGTGAAACATCAGATAGATAATTTGGTAGCAAAACCTATCCAGATACGTTATCATAAGTTAGCTATGGAGGACCATGAGACTCAAGATGAGGTTGTTACTCTATCCAGGGTGTTCCCAAAACCAATTTCCACCCAACCTAAAAGAGGGGACTTCCACCCCTAGAACAAGCAGAGAGGGGCCACCCAGAACCCCCTCTGACTGGCATCTGAATTCTTGCTTAGGCTGAGAGGCTAAGCACTGCAATGGAATATAAATAAAAGTTAAAAGTATTTCTCCGTGTTCCCTGAGGGACAAGCCTGACTGCATAGGGGTTGATGTCAAAAGTATCCCCTCTCCAGGAAAAAGACATCGGGATGGGTATGGCCCTCATGCCTCACTGGACAACAACAGGCAGACCAGAGCCATTACAAGGACCCCTGCAGTTATGGAGGTCAGGCCTCTATCCCTGCCTTCTCAAGATTAGAATTACCACAGCCCTCCTATACTTAGAGAAGGGAGATGTCAGGGGCTACATTATACACTGAAGGCCTAAAATCAGCCAGAGGCCTGTCATACATGCATGCTAACACAATGTCTTGAGTCTCTGTGGAAAAACACTGAAACAGATGGCTTTCAGCTATTGTAAACAGGCAGCTTTTGTGGAAATTTACCAGCCTAAGTAGTCATAGATGTTGTAAATAGGTAGCCTTGGCAGATAGTACCAACTTAGATAAGGACAAGTGAATCATAGGCAGAGTCATAGTGACTTGTCCCCTGAATCTTCACCCAGCCAAACCCCTGTTCTGACAGATATCTGTACTCCCCCTGAACACCTACGCTCTGGTGTCATCCCCTTCCTCATGTCCTGCCTTTTTGTGTTTATAACCCCTGTGTGAATAAGTAAACATTACGATTTGATTTTAAAAAAAGAAAAAAAAATTAGTATGAAAATGTTGTAAATGAAATACTCATGTATGAAATTCTCAAAAATATAAAAACAACTTAAAAAAAAAACAAAGAATAAATGACAATATGCAAACACTAATCCTCACAATGCTGAAGTAACACTCCTTGCATTAAACCAAGTTGGACTTGGTTTGAGGATAATAGCAGACACATAAAGATACTTCTCTCCTATAAAATAAGTATATTTCTTTATCTTCAAATTCACAGGAAGCAAAGATTAATAATCTGCATTCTTACTAACAAAACTCCAAAATATCTCAAGAAATAAGAACATAATGGTTAAAAACACTATGATGTTCAGAGGTAGATATTTCATTTGCTTCATGTTTTGTATAATAAATACACAGAAAATCAATAAAAATAGAAATGATTATATACACATTATTAAATACCTTCAGTATTAATATCATATTATTTTAAATGTATGGTCATTTTGCTTGCATATACCTGTATAACATGTGCATGCCAGGTGCCCCTAGAGGCAAAAGAGGGTCTCAGGTTATTTGGAACTTGGGTTACAGATGGTTGTGAGCCACCATGTTTGTGCTAGGAATTGAACAGTGGTTCTCTGGAAGAGGAGCTGGTGCTCTTAACCCCTAAGTAATCTCTCCAGTCTCAGTACAAACTTTAATATGTATTGATACTAAATATCTATTTACAACTACACATAACAGATACAGAGTGCACATTCTTTTCAAGTAAAAACATGCAATATATACAAATTAGACTGTACTCTGTGGCACAAATGTATACTTATGAAGTGAAAAAGGGTTGAAATGCTAAGAAAATGCATTGTTGAATGAAATGTAAAACAATAATTAAACCATGTATGGGATATTTCAAAGTATTAAAAAATAGTAAACAACAAGTTTCTAAATAATTCTTGAATCATTACAATGGCTTTTAGTAAAATGTGAACAGCAGCAAAATATTTAGAAAATATCAAGCCATGCTTAGATAAAACAGCCTTTCAAAAATAAGAATAGCTGAAATGTACATTTCCACATCCAAAGTACCTTAAAGAATGAATTAAATCCTAGTGATGGAGAAGGGATTGAATAATAAAGATGAGATTGACAGTAGAGTGCCAAAGTAAATCTGATAGATAAAATTTCTGGAAATAAACTCACAGTTGAAAAGTATGAATAGATAAGCCTTTAGCTACAGCGAAGACGCGGTGAAGAAGAATGAGAGCAAAATTAGGAGTGCAAGCAGCCACAGATCACTGCAGATCTGTGGGCGGACATTAGGAAGATAATGAGCAAACGTCAAAGTGTTATGAATAAAGTTGATGAATTGAAAACACGTCATGAATGAAGCAATCTATGACAGGAACTCCGAATTGGTCCAGGGTATTGCAAGAGGTGAGTCATAATTGGAAATCTTCCCACAGACGTTAGATTGGCGTCACGAATGAATTTTTTTATCAGTCTTGAAATTTTATCATGAAAACTGAGTAGTTTGTGAAATTTGAAAAACCATTATTGCCGTTCAGTGCTTTCCTCTTTTATCTTTTCTGGCTGGTCCTGAGTGAAAACAAGAAGCAGAAGAGAACAATGAAGAACCTGTGACCTTTTAGACAATAAAAATTAATACATGGGTTTTCATAAATTACCATATATGTACTTAAAGTTAAACAAATCTAAATATTCTTACAAGAAACAAATAATATACTCGTTGTTCAAACCTGAAATAATGATCTGTAACATCAGGAAGATACATTGTTTCCTCAGGTATGAGGAGTAAATACTTCAGAAAAGAAATATATGAGTTGTAATAATCAATGTACAAGTGGAAACTGTGAATTGGGAGAAGGGAAGGACCTGGGAGAACACAGGGAAGGAGAAAAGGTATTATCAAAGTGCAATGCATGAAAAGAAAAATGAAACATGTACCAAATCAATTCCATACTACTTTTTATATAGTCACCACTTGTTTTCTATTAACATATAAATGTCCCAAACAGTGCCTTTAACAATGACATTTTCATGCATTTATGTTCATCCCCTCTGCCCATTTCGATACTTGTACCCTCTCTCTACCCCTGACAGTTGCTTTTCTGTTCCCGAATAGACCCTGGTTCTAGATTTATGTCTATTTCTTAAATGTACCAATTCAGTGAATTAATTTATAAAGTCAAAAATAGATTATTAAAAGATCAGAAATAGAAAAACTGTTTCCATTCTATCAAAAAATTTTAAATTCTATGAATCTATTGAATTCCTATACTGTACTGTTTTCTTTATATTTAGTCTACAGGTTGGGGTTTGGAAATATCAATTCATCAATTAAGAATGCCTTGTGAAAATCAAATACATTTTATAGGGTGCATCATATGTAAATTAGGCATTCAACTGGAGGCATTGAAATTTATTATGTTGGTGATACTTTGAATGGAATGTTAAACTTATTATATTTTAATAGAAGTAAATATCCATCTTTAAACAACAAATAACTTTTTGTATGACAAGAATGAATTTATCAGGATGTTTTGGGATTTGGGGATAAAAAGTAAGCCATATAGAATATGTGAATACATTTTGTGTACTTCCACAAAGCCCCTTCACACAACACACACGCATGTGCACATGCACACATACACATACACACACACACACACACACA
>NW_021604577.1:2223836-2298449 GCF_004785775.1 Grammomys surdaster
GAGAAGAGACAAAGACAGGATATAGAGGACAAGGTAAAAGAAACAACAAATATACAAATATTTGGGATATAAATAAATTAGAAAATGAAGATAATATGGGGAACCCTGTGTTCAAATGAGGTGTTGAATTTTGATTGGACATGTTAATTAGGTGAGGCACAGGGGGTTTTGATTGCTGAACTTTAATACCCTGATAGCTGGATCTTGGTTGTTTGTCTCAGGGGAAGGAAGTGGCCAAAAAAGACAATAGACCTTGGTAGACTAGCTTTAGGAGTATAATGTTTTGTTGTTGTTGATGATGTTTCTCTTTTGTTTGTTTGTTTGTTTGTTTTTTGTTTTGTAGAGGGAATGAGAGAGAAAGTTAAGGCCTTCCAAAGTCCTGTTTGTCATGCTGGCCTGAGTCACTTCACTTAATGGGAGTAGAGTACCAAATAGAGCTCAGGTTTCCAGCAGATTCAAATCAAGAGCTTTGAATCAATCAGTACAGGAAGACCTGAAGTGTTTTCAGCCTTTATCAAGGAACTGAATATAATAAATGGAGATAGTATTTATTTCTGCAGTATTTTTACCTACCTTACATTTATACTGACTGAAATGTTGTGTAGTATGAAGTTCCGTCAAGGATATTTGAATTTCCAATGTTATTCCCAACTTTAATCTATTATAAATCATACATTCACTTTATAATTAATAATAAAGACCAAAGTTCTATTTTGTTCTGATACAGATGGAATACTAATGTGTGAAGAGTTAGTTTTCTTCTTATGGCTTTAATTAGAATTTCAACAATAATTATGCTACTAATAATATGTTTCTAAGACTTTGATCATTTTTCCTACATACAACATTTTTCACAATGTGATACACTTAACTGTGTTTTTAAACACTGAGGTTGACATGTAATTAGCTTACCATATAAAATAATTCATTTTAAAATTAAGATGAATTAATAAATGATAGAGATCATGATGGAAGAGAACATCCTCTTAAAATATCTTTTTTTCTTGCTTCCTATAAGAATTCAGAGGAAAATACATTAACTTTCCAAACAACATAGATATCTTTTTAAATAACGGCACAAAGAATAGACATCACTTTTTAACAATGACTATTTATCACTGATAATTATCAGAAACAGAGTTCAGAATTTCATTAGAAATCCGTCTCCTTGGTACAAAATATAAATTAACAGGCTTCCCACAGAAAGCCCTGCGGATGCTATACTGCTGTCTTTGGACTTCTGGCACGGCACCTAACAGACTCCTGCTATCTACTTCTTGCACCTTGAAAACTAAGATTATTTATGCCAGTCTCTCAAACGAGTCCACAACAATTCATCAACACGAAATTGTCTTTTCACCCTGTCTTATCTCATCGTTTGGCCAGTTAATGAGCAGTAACTTAGTGTACCACCATAGCCTGGAATAAATCACTGGTTGTTCTCAACAAATGTCAGCAGCAGTATCATTAACATTGATATCAAGCATTCTAAGAAAAGTCGAATATGATTAACATTCATTTATTCTTTAAATGGTACCAACAGTGGAGAGAGGGAACTCAAGGAGTCTACCTCCATTAGAAAGACAGGGCATCAAGTGGAGGAGTGGAGTTACCATCCCACAGTTAAAAACTCTTACCCAGAATTGGTCCTGTCTAAAAGAACTGCAGGGAGAAAAATGGAGAAGAGACTGAGGGAAAGGTGGTCCAGTGTCCAGCCCAACTTTGAATCCATCTCAAGCGGAAGCTCCAAGGCCTGACACTATTACTGATGCTATAGTGTGCTTACAGACAAGAGGCAAGCATGGGTGTCCTCTGAGAGGTTCAATAAGCAGCTGGCTGAGACAGATGAAGATACTTACATCCAATCATTGGACTGAAAAGGGGACTCCTATGGTTGAATTAGGAATTAGGAATTATGCTGGAAGAAGCTGAGTAGGAGGGAGACCCCATAGGAAGACCAGTCTCAACTAACCCAGACATCTGAGATCTCTCATACAATGTGCCACCAACCAGACAGCATAGAAGAGCTGGTTTGAAGCCACCAACATATATACAGCAGAGTACTGCATATATGGCCTCAGTGGGAGATGTGCCTAACCCTGGAGAGAGACTTGAGGCCCCAGGGTTTGGGGAGGCCTGGCATGGGGGACTCCTCTTGGAGACAAGAGGGAGGAGTAATGGTATGAGGAACTGTAAGAGGGAGTAAAAAAAAGTGATACAAGCATTATATCTATAAAAAAATGTTCCATTTCTTCCAATGTATCAAAATTTTACCATTATGACCCCATATTTCCTTTTTGTTTTCTTTTTTAAAATTTCACTCATGCTAGAAAAGAAAGAAAAAATTCTCTGGGTTCTACTTCCACACACCAAAAGCTAAGAGTCGCCACTGGTTTTTAAGGAGGAAAAGCTGAATGTGCTGAAAGTGCAACTTTTCTGAGATCTGTCAGAGAGGTGAGGTAATAGGGCGAACCATTGTGCCCCTTTCTGAAATTAGGTGGACCTATGAGCAAACCACAGAGGACTACAGATCGCTGAAGCAGAAACCCGGGAGCATAACCACCTGAGGGAGGTGCTGATGTGAGTCAATCTGCACTGTAACTAATGCACTGCAGGGGACTCGGCCTGGATGGTTGCTGTATCAGGAGAAAATCATGGGGTCCAGTCATTCTGGGGCACTTGATTCTGCAAATTTGACCTTTGGGAGCTTTTCTAGTGTGGGCCAGTGAGTATTGGAGAAATACCCCTCATGCTCTGCCAAAGCAAGATGCAAAGGATCATCTGAAGTCTATCAGAATATTCTTTTATCAGTGTAAATAAGCTATTAAAACTGAAGGGCAATTTGCATCTTTATTTCTCACTCACCTAAGGAAGGAAAAACAAATCCAAGACTAGACTCGATTTTTATGGAGAAGACAGAAACATTCAATTATAGTCTCTGGTAGCTTGGGTGTCTCCAAAGAAACAAAAATTGGAGAGGCAGAAAAGGCAACAAAACGTCTCTAGTACACAATGTCCAAAAATCCTGGCTGGACCGATAAATTTGGTCAACAGAAAAAAAAATAAAAAAGGAAATCCGAAAAAGCAGAATGAAATAAAATTAACAAGCGGACAAACACAACAGAGTAGGGTGACACAAAAACTGTAGGCTAACCAATATATATACATTTATATAAAACTCATATATATATATATATATATATATATATATATATATATATATATATAAAATGGGTCTACAGCAAAGTGAAAAGAAAAAAGAATAGAAGAAACATTCTTAGCAGTAAGTGTTGTAAAGCTAACAAAGTTGATGTTAAACAGCAAGCTGTCTATGTAGAATGAATAAAATATTTTATAGTTTGGATAAGAATGATCCCCGTAGGCTCATACACTTACATGTTTGGCTTTCAGTTAGTGAACTCTTTATGAAGGATTAGGTATGGGCTTATTGGAGGGGGTACATTGGTGGATGTTGGCTTTGAGGTTTCAAAAGCCCACACTGACCTCAGTGTCCTTCTGCCTCCTGTCTGTAGACAGGATGTAAAGTCCCAGCTGCTTCTCTAGTGTCATGCCTGTTTGCTTTCTTCCATAAGGATAACAGACTAACCTGCTGAAACTGTCGTCAAGACCCCAGTTAAATGCTTTCTTTGATAAGAGGTGCTCTGGTCAAGTGTCTTTCATAGCAACAGAATAGTAACTAAGATAAACACTGAGGAAAAATAAGAACAAAACAAATCCCCAAAATAAAATCCCATAATCGAAAATCAACCTACTGAGGAGATGCAAAGGCCTGAGTACCTAAGTTTCTGTTATCAAAACTCATGTAAAACATTACAAGCTAGTGTACTTCTTCAATTGCTCGGGTCCTGCAGCTAGATGGGAGGGGAGATGAGAGACTCCGTGGAAGCACTTGAACACACACATATGTATATTTGTGATTTGTGTATGTGCATGTGGGAGTAATATTTTGACTAAATGTGACTCTAGAACTATTATCAGCTTCTTCAGTCGTAGGAACAGAAACTACATCTTTTTACTATGCTTCAAGCAAGCTTGTATTTGGGAAGGAATAAAGGTTGAATTGTCAAAGGAGTACAGCAAACATCTAAGAATTATTTCAATCCAAGTAGCTAAAATGATTAGTCAATCATGCAGTTTACATATGATGTCTTAATTTAATTTTATATACATAATCGTACTCTTGTCTGATCAGCTCTTTTTTTTCCTTAAGAAAGACAGCTTTCATAAACAGCCATGCTTTCAATCAGATTATTTTTCCCTTTTCTTGGATCACATCCTGGAAGAATTATAATAAGTAGAAAATTTGGCAAAAGTAAATAGAAATGGAGCCAAGCTAGATGATCCATAAATTGCACAATAAACCTAAGAATAATTGAGTTGATTCTGATTCAGAAATAGTTCAGCCTCAGATATCTCTCCCTGTCTGTGCTCTGCATATATGCATATGCTTTTTATTAGGGATTAAAGCCAAATCATTTGAAATAAATGTCTTCACTTACTGTATTTCATTTTTTTCACTGATGACTGGAGCCTTTGCTGAATTCTTACAACTTAAAAATAATCTAGAATTTCTTAGATATTATTAGAGAAACACAAGATCTGAGAATGTAGAAATATCAAAATGTTTGATTTCCAGCATCATATGGTGGCTCACTAGTGTCTGTTATACAGCCCCAGGGAATGTGAGACCTCTTCTGACCACAGAAGGTCACACAAAGGGGGTATGGACAGATATGCAGGTAAAAATTATACACTTAAAAATAAGTATTATAATAAAAAAGTATTCATAGATTAAATATTTTATGTAAATATTTTATGTATATATGTGGCAATATGATAAAAGAGCTTTTATTTGCCTACTTTTATTAAATAATGAAATATGATCTCATAATTACTATACACATGCCACCAATTTCCAATTTTCTAATTTTTGAGTTTTTTGTACACATCCTCCTATGGAGCATTTACCTTTAGCTTTTAAACTTGGCAATATTCCCATCCTCCCCTTCCCCTTCCAGCTAGTTTCGACCCAATGAAGGTCAGGCTCCTGCCTCCAATATAAAAAAAAATAACTCTTAGATATTCTTTAGCATGACTCCTGGACAGATGACATGTAGCTTGTCATTTACAAAATGAAAATTCTAAGCATATGACTGAATAAATTTGTGTCAACTTTTTAGTTCATGTTAGCAACAACTCTGGAGTTCATTAGGACACTTGTACACCATAGTCACTTCCTGACTATTGGGTCTGTATCTCACAGCTAAAAAATACCTGTAATTTTGAAATTACCCTGGGTCAGTCTTGTCTTCTGAATCATCTATATGTATGTCTATGTACCTCGCTACCTGCAATCTGTCTTCGCTTATCTAAATAAATTTTGACATCTCAAATATTATGTTGCAACGCTGAATTCATAATTTATTTTCTAACAAGTGATATTTCTTGTGCTAACCATTTTGACAAATTTTGCTATTTGTCATCCTGCATACCATAAACAATTAGTTATGTAAACAGGTCACTGTTTTTCAGGGGTCCTAGGTCTCACCATGTTTGCTGCTTAGTTGTTGGTTCAGTCTCTGGGAGATCCAAGATTAGTTGACTCTTTGGGTCTTCTTGTGGAGTTTCTATTCTCCTCCAATCCCACAATCCTTCCCCCAACTCTTCCCAAATTTTTCATGGAATTCCGTGAGCTCTGTCTAATATTTTGCTGTGGGTCTCTGCATCTGTTTCAGTCAGCTGCTGAGTAGAGCCTTTTGGAGGACAGTTATGCTAGGCTTCTGTCTGCAAGCATAAGAGAGTATTATTAATAGTGTCCACTTGCTCATGGGATGGGTCTCAAGTTGGTCCAGTTGCTTTTTGGCTACTCTTTGTGTCTCTGTTTCATCTTTATCTCTATACTTCTTGTAGGTAGGACAAATTTTGGGTCAAATGTTTTGTTGGTGGGTTGGTGTCTCTATCTCTCCACTGGCTACAGGAGATAGACACTTCAGGCTCCGTATCTCACACTGCTAGGAGTCTCAGCTAGAGTCACCCTCATAGACTCTTCTGAAACCATCCCCTTCCCAGATCTCTGGCATGTCCTAGAGTTGTTTCCTGCCCCCACTGTCCACTAATCACCACTGATTTTCTTTTACTCTCCTGATCCTCTCTCCTTGACTCTACCTACACCTGATTTCTCACCCTCTTTCCCCTCTCCATTGCCTCTTCCCCTCAGTTTCCTCCATCCACTTCCTGTGTCTATTTTATTTCCCACTTCTGAGTGAAATTCAAGCATCCTCCCTGGGGCCTCCTTGTTACTTAGCTTCTTTGTAGACTGTAGCACATAAACACACTACAAACGAATGTCACAAAAATAAAGTAGTTAAAATAATTCTAAATGGGAAGTATCACATAAATATTCTTCACAAATATTTACTGATGTTAACGGAAAGAAAACAGGTCAAGAATGGAAGCTTCAGGGATGAAGAGATGGATCAGTGGTTAAAACACTCATTCTTACTGAAGCAGCCATCACAGTGCTTGCTCTTACTGAAGCAGCAACATGGAACCTGCATGAGCTGAGCCTGTGCTAGGCTCTCTGCACACATGTTATGGTTGTTAGCTTGATAGATTTTTGGGATTCCTAACAGTGGAAGTGGAGGTATCTCTGACTCTTTTGCCTACTTTTGGGATCCTTTCCCTCCTTCTGGGTTACCTCACCCAGCCTTGATTTGAAGGATTGAGTCTTATTGTTATTCCATGTTCAGTTGATATTCCTGGGAGACCTGCTCATTTATGAAGGGAAATGGATGATGAGTGGGTCTGGTGGCGAGGGAGTGGAGCAGACTGGGAGGAGTGGAGGTAGGGGAAACTGCAGTCAGGGTATATTGTAAAAGAGAAGAATAAAATAGGAGAAAGCATCAGCCTACATAATGGGAAAGGATCTTCACCAACCAACTACATCAGAAAAAAGTCTAATATCAAAAATATATAAAGAACTCAAGAAGATAGACCCCAACAAACAAAATAACCCAATTTAAACATGGGGTACAAGACTAAATGGAGAACTCTCAACAAAAGACTGTAATGGCCTAGAAACACTTAAAAATTCAACATCCTTACTCATCAGGGAAATGCAAATCAAAATTACTCTGAGATTTCACTTTATATCCGTCAGATTGGCTAAGGCCAAAAGCTCAAGTAACAGCAAATGCTGGTAAGGGGAACACTTCTCCATTGCTGGTGATAGTTCAAACTTGTACAACCACTCTAGAAATCAATTTGATGATTTCTCAGAAAATCGGGAATAGTTTTACCTCAAGATTCAGCTATACCACTCCTGGACATATACCCAAAGACACTCCACCATACCAGAAGGACACTTACTCAACTATGTTCATAGCAGCCTTATTCATAATAGCCACAAATGAAAACAAACCGGGTATCTTCTTCCTACTGAAGAATGGAAAAAGAAAACAGCTCACATTTTTAAACCGCTCACTTTTTTAAAAAAAATTTAAACCTTACTGCAACATATTTATGTGGCTTTTCTAAGTAACTATCATGTTTATTTAGACTTATTAAGAATACAAATCTGATTACAGAGATGCTATGATAAAGTAGAACATTTCCAATGACTCTGAAGACTAAATTAAAAATTTTTAATGAAACAAAGTAAAGTAATTCTGTATTTCTGCAACATAGAACTGCAATACTATCATACTCTCCAACATGACATGTTTCCTTCTTTTCATACATAAAGACTGAATGTTTTATTGTTTTAATTCTCAATTATTTCCTTCCTTGCACACATCTAGCCACATAAAAATTCTGAGGTAATTCTATTTGTTACATGTTTCTACTGAGCATAATTTTCCTTAAGAAGGCATGTTAATCAAGATGCTCTGAAAGATTGAGTGTGAGTCTGTCTGTCTGTCTGTCTGTCTGTCTGTCTCTCTCTCTCTCTCTCTGTCTCTCTCTCTCTCTGATACTGTATAATTCACATTGAGAATTATTTTTTCTATTTCAAATAATCTGATTAAGAAAGTCTCTGAGGTGTGCCTAGGAGCTTGTGTTTTAGTTGATTCCAGATGGAGTCAAATTGACAACCAGGGTCAGCCACTGCACAAGGCATTATTTTCGGTATAACTTACATCAATCTTTATTGAATTACACAAACTCTTGTTCCGTTTTCTAGAAAACTTAGTTTCTTTATGACACCAATAAAACATGCACAGTTTTAAACCTTGTTGCTAGAGTTAGTATTTAAGAGAGATTTCTTTAAAAACTCTAAAGTTGGAGGGACATATTTCATCTCTTAACAAGGCCAAGTAGGTCACTCCTTCAAGAAAAACAAAACACAACCAAACAAAAAGTTGACATTGCTGAATTTTTATATATGTCATTTAAAAATGATTTATTTTATTAAAGTGTGTGTGTGTGTGTGTGTGTGTGTGCGTGCGTGTGTGTGTTTGTTTGTGTTCAGGAATACAGATTCCAGCAGAGTCCAGAAGAATGTTTTGGATCCACTAGAGTTAAAGGTGTATGCAACTCACTCTACACTGGGACTTGAACTCACATCCTGTGAAACAATAGTACATGCTCTTAATTACTGAGCCTCCTCTTGGGTCCTACTAAAGAAGATTATGATGCCCTTGAAAGAAGTAGAGTTCTTCTTGGGTGCTCAAACTTTTTCTGGGTGCAGTGGTACGCATCAGCCCTCTTTTCTCTTGATGGTGCACTCTACTGTCCATTCTTCATTCCCTTTGAGTTTGTTCTGTGTTGGTTATTTACTTCTGGGCCTTCCCTTAAGTATGGTTTGTATACCCAGTGAGATTCCACTGTAGAAACTACTATTTCCTTCTTGTGCAGGTATCAGTTGGAGATAGCATCTTGGTTATGGATGGGAGACTGTGTCCACATCCCCTTCTCAGCACTGAGACCCATCTGGCTTTGACCTGTGCAGGCCTTGTGTAGGCAGTCACAGTATCTGTGAAATCACAGGCACCATCAGTCTTGTGGGTCTGAAAGACACTCTCTCCTTAGTGTCCTCTGTCCTCTCTGCCTTTTACAGCCTTTCTGCTCTCTTCTGTCTGATCCCCTATCTCCTAAGAAATGGAATTTGATAGAGACATCCTGGTTTCCCATTCTCTGCACACTGCCTAGTTGTGAGTTTCTGCATTCTTTCCCATCTACTTCAGAAGGAATCTGCTCTGATGATAGCTGGACAAGATACTATTCTATGGATATAGGAGAATGAAACTACTATGATCTTTCCATTAGCAATATTTATTAAATCGAATATTCAGTGACTGAGAACATGTTCATTATTTACTTATTGAAACTTTCCCTTTGAAAATATTTTAGAAAGTGGTAATTGATAGAATATTTAATATACTATCCATTACATTTTCAACATATGACTAATTATAAATGTAACTTTTATTTGTCTAGATTAATTGTCATCTCCAAGGATTGCTGATGAATAAACTCACCCTTTCTAGTTCTTTTGGAACAAGAGTGGCTGGTCCAATTGGCTTCTCTTAGTTTCTCACTGAATTCCTTTGCTTGGCCTCAAACTAATTCTGAAGATTTTGTCTAATAATCTGGGTCATTCTCATTTTCTAGCTTGTTTTATCTTCACCTGTGTCTAGCTTGTTCTCTCTGCAACTTGTCTCTGTAAAACTATCTCTGTCAAAACTGCCTTTGAACTCCATGAACTGAACTGCCGAACTCCACACCATTGCAGTGCTTCTCAACATAACTGAAGGGACAGAGTTAACTGACTCTTGAGTACTGAGAAAAAGGTGTGTACCACCACACCTGAACCTAAGGTTTTCCTTACCTGAAACTTGCTCTATACTAGGCTTGAACTCAGAGATCAGCTTGCCTCTCTCTTTGGGGATTAAAGGCATATTTGTATTCCCATCAGATCATACAAACCTAGAAGTTCTTTAGATGTAATCCTTTGTCAGACCAGCTGTGTTGTTGGATTAAAATTCCTTTACAATTCATAAAACCCCGTAGCCTAAACTTGGAAATAGATCATCAGTATTTACATCAAAGATAATTTCATGCAACTGATATGATTATTCAAGAATCTGAAAAAAAACCCTTTCCTAGGAAAATATTAATAGAAAGGCTATGAATTATCTCACAATTTATAACATGATTATCATATATATAACTTGATTATAGAAAATATGTTTTTAGTATATTTTAAGACAGTGAATTATTAAAAAGGTTGCACGGAGAATGTATCACAATTATCTCATTAGGGGCTAACAAACATTGTAATTTGAAAATTTCAGAAATTCAAAGTTAACTTTACATTTTGTTGTAAACAGTAATTGTATTCAAACTGAGGTTAATTCTTGCTATGGAATTGAACACTTCTGGAATATCACTATTGAGGCTTCAGTAACATGTGGAGTTTTAGCTATAACCTGCAATACAACAATTTAGTTTTCATTCAAGTCATCAAAGAAGATTTAGATATTTTTTACTTATAATATTCTTTTCGCCATACTTAACAATTTCATTTTCTGTTGTCATTTTGTACTTTAAAGCAGCTACAGCAGAATTGTGTTTGATTCTTCATGAGAGGCTATTAATCAATTGTTAAATTCACAGTCCAGAAGCCATGATGATGACTAATCAATCTTTCATATTAGTGTATCATATATTATTATTTAATTATAGGAATTTATTTAATTTTAAGGAAAATATATTCACTGTGGCTTAGCAATAAAAAGTATTATTGCTTGACCTATGTTACAGAAACAATCATAACACCTCCAGTAAAACAGATAAAACAAATACAACAGGTATATTAATGCGTTTTGATATAAATATAAATCTAAGGTGTCATCTGAAATTTGTACAGTTGAACATCTACTTTCAGCTTTCCTAAATGTAACACAAACTACTAATATAAATTATGATTTCATGTAGCTATTGATAATGTTTCTATGTATATTTCTCTTATTTTTTATTTACCTTTATTTTATTATTATTTTAATTTTTATTACACTTTCTTTTACTGTTGTATGGACATTTTGTTTGAGATTCTTTTATTTGCTAGCAAGTCAGCCTACTGGAACATGGAAACAGTAGAACATTTTCTGTATGCGTTGGCAAAAACGGATTGATTACTACCGACTTGTTAAAGCTATAATATTGATTACGTAACTGTGTTCCATTTTGTTTTATTCACGTTGCAAATTGTAATCATTACATAAGACTTTAGGGGAGCTCAGTGATATCAGAGAACATGGAAAGCTAAGGCAGGGCTGACTCGCTTCTGTGTCTGCTCTTCTGGAACAACAGAAAAACATTCAAGACCCCATGACTCTTCATAATTATTTTGAATATTCGCACTGAGTATAGAAAATAAAATCCTATAAAATGCGAATTACATGTTATTGTTTGAAAATTAGTAATTATCTAGTATAAAGTTTATTATGATTTAAATTTATGGCAGTGAGAATATGCCAGCAGTTGGATAAATACCTGTAGAAGCATGTTTTATAATCGGAATGCTAAGCAGAGAATTACATGTCTGAGAGAACAAAGACTGCTAATGCTTTTCTATTTTTTCTAATAAAAATAGGCATCATAAAACAATTCAGCAGGTATGAACACCTACTGTGTGTGTATGTGTGTAATATGTTAAATGTGATATGTAATATGTAGTGTACTTTGAAATAGCAAGAATGATATATACATATATATGTATATAAATACATATATATGTGTAGATATATCTTCTATATATATGTTACTGATAGACAAGTGTTCATTATTATCCTCATTATGTTTCTGTATGGCTTATTTACCAAAACTAATAATTTTTTCTCAGTTTTCACACATTTATATTAGTTCATTTCTTAGAAATTATTAGATACATATTTCTACCCCTGTACTGTTTTATTTAATTGAACAATTCTTATGTTTATGTGTACAATGTATAAATGACATTGTATACTGCCTTACTAGCATCTGCCTTTCAAAATTATAAGCACTGAAAAAAGACATAGTAAATCTCCAGTTGAACTTAGTGCATGATAAGACTTCAAATGAGCTCAGAACTGTAGCTTTTAATTTATCATCACTATGGCTTCCACTTATATGATTAAGAATGTGATATACTATTATATTTGCCTGTCTTTCAGTGATTTGCACGTTATTATTTTCATTTGTATTATAACATAGATCTTGAGACTATCTTTCTGATTTTCAAAATCAACAATAATATGCACTCCCATTATATTTTAGGAAAAAGAAGCACTTAAAACACTTTATCAATTATTAATTCACTTTCTTGTATTACCTAATATGTGAGAATTTTAGACCTATTACAGTTTAGATAATCAACATTTGAATTATACATACCCTTCTCTATGAATGATATATTTTTAAATACTCATTTTATTTTAGCAACACAATCATTTGGATTTATCTACATGCTTAATTTTATTAATATTTTATTAATCAGCCTGTGCAGCAATAGAAAACATTTCTATAATTTCACTGTCTTGAAGCAATGAACATTCATTCCTGCTCACACTTTGAGCTACTATGCTGATCCTGTGTTAAGTTGCCCGAACTTCAGTCAGAAAAACTCAGTGTCACATGCTATCTCAGTCTAGACCTCAGGTTAAATGAGTAGCCACTACCCATGATTTTTCATGGAGAGGCAGAAAAGAACAAAGTCAAATCCTGAAAGAACATGTAAACTTTGAATTGAAAGATTAATATGTCTGTCAAGTCATATTTTAGTTGACAAAGGAAATCGTGGAGTCAAGCCAAAGGTCAATCATAAAATATGCTGCAGGAAAATATGGCCTGGCAGGAAGAAATAATTTTGAACAGGCAATGTGCCAATTGCAAGTGTGCAACACAAAACTTTTCCAGCTTAAATGTGTATGTTTTACTTTTTTTATTGGATATTTTATTTATTCGCATTTCAGATCTTATCCCCTTTCCCCATCCAGACATCCCTATGCCATCTTCGCTCCTCCTGCTTATATGAGGGTGGGCTGCCATCCACCCACCTACTCCCACTTCCCCACACTGGGGTATCCAGCCTCCACTGGACCAAAGATCTCCTTTCCCACCTATGCCCAACAAGGCCATCCTCCCCTACATATATAGCTGGATCCATGGGTCCCTCCCTAAGTGCTCCCAGGCTGGTGGTTTAGATCCTGGGAGCTCTAGTTGGTTGGCATTGTTGGTCTCCCCATGTGGCTGCAAACTCTTTCAGCTCCTTCAGTCTTCTCTCTAACCCCTCCAATGGGAACTCCTTGATCAGTTCAATGGTTAGCTGCCAGCATTCACCTCTGTATATGTCAAGCTCTGGTAGAGCCTCTAAGGAGACAGCTATATCAGGCTCCTGTCAGCATACACTTCCTGGCATCCACAACAGTGTCTGCCTTGATGACTGAACATGGATTAAAACTTGTCTTTTCTAACAAATCTGACTCTTGAATTTTGGAGAAAAGTTTCCTGAAGAAATTCATTTGTAGCTGTGTTTTTGGAATTCTATATCTACAATATATTGGATGTAATGAAGAGAAGAACCAAGGAAGAGAATTTCAGAAGAGTTTCTTTTCCAACATAACTTGAACATGTTTTCATGGAACTGGGGATCTTAGAAGAGAAAAATGTGTCCCTATGAAAGACTTTAATTTTCAGAGCACTGGTTTGAAGAGACACTAATATGGACTTCAGTACACAGGTTAAATAGAAAGGAGACTTTGGCCTCATGTAGAGGGATAAAGATGGAAGTGGAAGACAGTAAATACTAGGCATCAGAAATGAGCTTTTGGTTAAGCCAATTGGTCTACAAATTGAGACATTTTTATTTTGTTAATCTTCTGTGGAATAGTGAAGGTACTGGCAGATTTGCCACAGAACAGCAGCTAAAGTATCACTAGATTTATGGATGGAAGTTCATAGGCTGACATATCACAACTGAAATGAGGTTTGTTTTTTTTTTAAGTTTCTTCTTGTTATCTATACACTTTTACACTTTTAAAAAGATTATTTATTTATTTATTTTATTTATTTATTTATTTATTTATTTATTTAAATACACTATCACTGTCTTCAGAAACACCAGAAGAGGACATCAGATCCCATGACAGATGGTTGTGAGCCACCATGTGGTTGCTAGGAATTAAACTTAGGACCTCTGGAAGAACAATCAGTACTCTTAACACTGAGCCTCCTCTCTATCCCCAATTATCTACGTGTTTTAGAGCAGGTTATGGAAGACCATTATGTCATTAAATTTCAATCATGTTAAAAACCATAGATATAAAATAAATCATCTATTAGATGTTTATCTAATGTTAAATTATGGCATTACATTATTAAGTTTTATTAAACTGGAATATGGATGGTATAATGATGCTTTGTATGACATTAAGATTTATTGTTTAGATTTTCACTAACCTCAATATCTTCCTGATTGATTTACCTTCTTTTATTGTAGTATCAAGTCATTTTCTTTTTTGACAAGTTACCTTCAGTTGGGGGTACATAAAAGTTGTGTGCTAATGTGCTATTTCCATTTTTATTTGATGTTCCATTTTATTTTAACATCCGAAGTTCTACCACTGTAATGCTTTAAGCACTCTGGTTCTATTTTATCTATTTATGCTCTATTCTTTGGGGGCTTTTGATGCATTTCTCTAATTTATCTTTTTATCACCACATTATGTTTTATATATTAAAAATTCACTGATTATTTTTATTATAAGCATAATACAAAATAATAGACATCTAAGTAATACAGAAAATATGTTTGAAAGGCCAAAAATCTCTAACAGGGAAATAGTTTTGTTAAAATTTTAGCTATTGTTCCAGATATCTGCCTATAATTTATGAGAAAATGTTCTTTTCATGATGGTTATATCTTAAAAGAGTTGTACCCATTTTGAAAAGTCAGTGTTTTTTGTCTTTTCTTTCATGAACAACCATCTTTTTCTGTGATCCCTTAGTAATTTCTTGACCTTTGTGTTTCAATGAGGCACACATATCTGATGATCCAAAACCTAATTTGCTTAAATGAAAACAAACATGTGATGTTTCTCTTCCTGGGTCTGGGGTTTCTTACTCAAGATGATTGTTTCTATCTCCACTTGTTTATCTGATCTTTTTATAATTTGATTTATTCTTAATAGATGAATAATATTCCATTGTATAAATATACCACATTTTCATTATGCATTCTTCATTTTCCATTTCCTAGCTATTGTGATTAGAGCAGCAATGAACATGAATCAGCAAGTATCTCTGTAGTAGTACAGAGGGCATATAGACCTCTCAACCCTAATCAGAGTAGCTTCTGTTTATTTTAGATGATCATCAACATAGAGGCCCTCAACTGACCATGATCCAAATGATAGAGACTGAAGAATGTTTGGCTCTGAAGGGAACATGTATACCAATCTCTGTCCTCCAAAGGCTCAGAAATCATTGTGGAAGTGGAGGCAGAAGGAGTGTTTGTTAGTCAGCAGTGGAAGATGACTACAAGAAAACAGAGTTTCTGGATATAGCTGGATAGATAAATGAATTAGAGAGGTTATGACAGCAAGCACAAGTCTCAGAAGCCCAAGGCAGAAAAAATGCCAGCACCAATGATAAGTCAGATATGAAGATCCTCCCCTAGCTGTGGGAATTGAAGGGTCATTTAGCTCTACGAGTGTTCCACTGAGAAGTTGACTGTGCTTCAATGGATTCTTTGAATGATGCAAATGGACCTGATGAAGACCAAACACAGAAAGAAAAAGAAAAAGATACAAAATAAAGTACACAAGGAAGGGATTATGGATCCAGGAAAACTTTAGGAGGGGGGAGTGAATATGATCAAAATGCATTTTCTGGAATTCTTAAAGAACCGATAAGAATGTCCGCGAGTTTAGCTCTGCATTTTAATTTTTAATGAAATGTTCTCCACGTTCTTTCTAAGCTTCAAGATCTTGACACAGGCAAAGTAAGTTACTCTCAATATTTCAAACTTATATTCACCATACTATCATAGTTTTTTCTACCTGCTTCTGTGAAGTTTTAAATAAGATCATTAGTAATAGCACTTGGCTATCCATACTAGATGCCTTTCTTAGCACATATCACTCATACTCAACCACAATGGTGATCTAGTCTATTGTTAGCCTTATTAGTGTTGGGAAACTTAGAGATCATCATGTAGATGTATCTGATACAAACCCCTTCATCTTAGGTTCCTTCAGCGTCTCCTGGAAGCAGTAACTTTTCTTCTATTTAAATTTGTTCCAATCTATTGAAGTATTTCATGCTATGGTTGTCGAGTGTAGATCCTTTATAAAATTTTATTTTTATGGATTACTTGTAAGTGAATGTCTGTGTAAATGTATGAATACATGCATACATGACTGTATAGTTGCCCACAGAGGCCAGAAGTAGACATCAGGTGTCCTAAAGGTAGTGTTGCAGATCAGCCTAAAAATTTATGTACCATGGAAACAACTCTGATCTTCTCCACCACCATCACCATCACCACCACCACCACCACCATCATTATCTAGATGTTTGTTTGCATCCTAATTAAAATGAGAATGAACAGGTGTGGATTTGGATGGGTAGGTCAGTAAGGAAGATCTGGGAGGAGTTGCTGGAGGGAAAAATATAATCAGCAAATATTGTATTAAAAATCTATTCCCAATAGAAACACATATTCTTTTTCTGGTAAAATGGAATAATTAGTAAAGTACTTGCTGTGTAAGCAACTGAGTTCTAATCTCTACAACCCACTTATGTTCCAAGCACAGAAGTACTCTTCTGTAACCCCATAAGTGCAGCATGATTGGAACAGGAGGCAGGAGGATATATGGAACATGTAGTTCAGCAAGCCAGGATGAAGCAATGAGCTCTAGGTTCTTAAAGTAAGAAATCTTACTTTAAACCAGAAATGACTGTGTAATAGAGGAAGGCACTCATGTTGCTCTCTCGCCTTCACAATCACATGTAGACATGTGGGTCTGCATATGTGCACACATGCACTCACATACACACACACATACACACATACACACACATACACACACATACACACACATACACACACACACACACACACAGACACAGACACACACACACTGCAGATTGCTGTGCCCACAAGTAAATAACAAATTGGAATGTTCTGATCGAATATAATGAATATTGTTACCATATATGTTAGATTAAACACAAAAAGATACCTTCAATTGCAGTGTTTCCTTTGCCAGTATATTTCACACTGCGTTTGTTTCTAAGTCATTTCTAAGTCATTATTTGCAAGATTTTCAGATAGAATTAAAAAACAAAATTTAATCTCATATTAAGTATTTACTTGTGCTGTATTTTAGCTAGAATGTGATAAACTTTCAAGATACAATTATTTTTATTTTTTTTAAAATTTGAGATTATAATACAATTCTACCATTTATCTTCCCTTTGCTCCTTCCGAACACTCCTGTATACAACTCTTGACTCTTCTTCAGATTTTTGTCCTCTCTTGTATCACTACTAGTTATATGTGTGGGGTGGAGGGTAGAATTGATGCTAGTGGTCCTCATAAAAGCATCTGAACTTTGCTTTAGTTACAGGCATTGGTGCTCCTACTGAGACAGTGCCAGGAACTAAACTCCAGTCCTCTATAAAAGCTTGTGTGCTCTCAACTTGTGAGTCATATTTCCAACCCTCGTCTTATATCAAAATATATCTTTTCTGTTCTGTTGCTCTCAACCCCTGTCTACCTTATTCTGTTTCTCAAGGCCAATCTGTGATCCCCAAATTATCAAGACTGAGGGGAGCATGAGCACTAATTACTTTTTTCCTTCCTTTCTTTTGCCTTTGCTGACATCTCTTGTGCTTGTCCCACCTTATTTGAGAATGGAAAAGTGAGTTAGAGAGGGTTTGAAAACTCTGAAACAGTTCGTTCAATGAGCAGTTCTTTATTGAGAACACCAGCCTATCATATCCTCTTTAGGGCAGACTTATATATTCTTATTGCATTTTGAGGTGTGTTCCTAAGCGTGTCTTCATTACAAGACCCCATGTCACAGTTATATGACAGGAAAAGTGAAAACTATAACCTGTTTCATCTTTCTATCTGTGTTAGCAAATCCCGCCTACACCAGGTTCCAGTTTCACTCTTTTCCTTTTAATTTCTCTGTTAATCCTCTTAAGGTTTCACGTAATTGTTCACCCTTGGTCATGTTTTTTTCTATTCTAGTCTTCATAAATCTTATACACGTCTGTCTCCATAATCAGTGTCTGGTTGGTCACAAAGAGATCCACTGCATGCCAGAAGAGGAAAACCCAAAACTACTCAATTGTAAAGCAGCTTTCAGTCAAGTCATATCCATGTCAGTCTCTAATTGTAGTGACACTCATCCTTGGGACTGATTCTTTTAAAACTTTGACTTGGTTTAATGTGGAAGGGAGCAGCTGCTTCTCCCTCTTTTGCAAGGAGACAAAAAAGTACAAGCTTACATGCTGTTGGCCTATCACTCCCCATTTTGATGACGCAATTTTAAAACTGCCTCCTTATGTAATTGGAAGGTAGGAAATGCAAGTAAATTTTAAAAGAGCCACTAACCCATTTTGTACTGTCTGGAAGATAATAAGCATCACTAATATAGAGCCTTAGTAAATATGATCAAATGCTTGACCAGAAAACACATGAAAAACAGAAAATTTATTGCAGACACAACAGTAAATAGGTATAACATAGCAAACGACAGAGACAAGAATCCAAAGTCATAAAAGCTGAGAATGTCTCAGTCCTTGGAAGTCACATAGCATCACTACTTCAAAGAGTCACTGAAATTAATGTCATTTAATCCAACTTTGTCTTGTGTCATCCTGCTAGCATTGTAGCTTCTTGTTAACATTTTAAACAAAGCAAACTTTGGGGATTTTGGGGTAGGATTGAATCCAGTGTTCCACAGTTGACTGACAGTCACATGACTCATAATTATTAGCATGTGTTGATTTAAAGTATGTGAAATGCATCCTTATGAGTAGAGAAAACATGCTTTAATGCCACTGTGTGACATTATGTCTCTTAGTGGTATCCCTGAAAGAAGTGTTAGAGTAAGACTTCAAAGCTCTGCAAAAAATTAGTTAATGAGAGCATTGGAAGCGTTGAATTTTATTTCATTTTATTTTATGTCAGCCAAAATAAGGAATGAAATGAATCATGCAATTGAAACTAAAATAGTAGATCTCTGATTTTATATATATATATATATATATACATATATATATATGTATATATATGTATATATATATATATATATATTTACAATACTCTATTTATGATGGCCAGGCAGTGGGTAGATAGATCTTGGAATTTATGTGTAGTGATTACCAATTTTAACAAGATGATGATCAAGATAATTCTTATAAAAGTGCCAATATATATCTCAGGTTTCGCAAAATTTAACAACAATTATGGATAAGAAAAAAAATAGTTAGAACCATAGTCACAAGCCTGCTTTTAAAAGAAGGTGCAATGTCAATTCCTCCAAAGTCTGTTAAAGAGAATAGAATCACCCAAAGAGAATAACTTCTCTTAACAATGGATGTTGAATAAAATAGAGAATGGCCAAATGCTATAAAAATTTTAATTTCAACATATTTTGTTAGAGTAACACCACAGCAGTAATATGCAATGATTTTGATTTTTTTTGATAAAATTCTAGGCGTTTAGAATTAAATCATAAGGGGATAAATAAATAAAGTTACATACGGCAAATTAAATTATTTAATCAGTTAAACAATACAAAGCAGAATAAGAAGAATTCCAATATGACCCAAGATTTATTAAAGAAAAATGAAGAATTTTTAATTTTAGTGTTATATGTAAAATAAAGTTTACAGTCTACATCCCGTTTACATTGTAGTTCATCGTTATTGTCTACATTTACATGGTTACAAAAGTGTTATCAGTAATCTGGGGAAAAATGCTGGGGACTCCCATCTGGGACATGCAAATTTCATGTAAGGGTGCTTACTTTCATGTTGGTAGATCCTGCCTTGTCTCATCTCTTATTTTGTGTAATGCACAAGTGCCTCTGCTACACCATTAGAGAGTATCTTTAGAGAAGGCATAACTTTCCAGGTTGGGCTTCAGTACCTCTTTATTTTCTCACTTGGATAATACTTGGCAGTTTGTCATATTTATTGGCATATTGTTCTATCATCTTGTGAGTAGCAATGGGTATAGTATAGTCCTTAAAGAGTACTTTAGATTTTGTGAATAGCCTGACATCTGCAGACATTATTATACTAGAGGAGACTTCCAATTCTTATTCTACAGCAAACCACATTTTCATTACCTGACTTTTTTTTTATAATTGTAAATATCTATGCCTTTCCCCATTTACTGAGTAAGAAACTCTGAGCCTTGACAATGAAATGGAACTGATTTGCTGATTTGAAAGTCTCCTCTCTGATGATGAGCTCTCTTAGTTTTAGAAGGTGCTATGCATGTTTTCAAAGGAGAAGAGCAAACAATAGTCCTACCCAGATGTAAGGCCTATGAACTGAAACAGTGACTGGTACTCATTTGCATACTAATATATAATGACACCTTCATACTGATGCCACTGTGGCCATTTCCTCTGGGTGCAGCTTTCAAGCTGGACTTACTGCTCACTCAATAGGAGGGAAATTATGCCTGGTACTGGAAACCTATCAAACTAACCATGGCCAGTGTGGTCACAGACCCTAGAGAAAAAAACACTGATGTCATTTTCATAAACCATTATAACTTGTATCTACTTACCCCCCACCCCTCTACACACAGGTAGAGAAATTTCTAGTGTGTAATTTTTATATTAAATTTTAATTATTTAAATTCATTAAGATAATAATATGTAAAGGAGGATGCTAAACCTACTCCGTAACCTTTTAGAGTAATTTTAATCTTTGGGAGCTGTTATTTATTTATACTTTTTATTTAATCACATCTGTGTAATTTTTATGTGAGTATAAGCATTGGATCTCATGGAACTGGAATTACAGCCAGTTCTGAGCTATTGTATAGATGCGGAAAATTGAACTCAAGTAACCTGGAAGAACAGTTAGTGTTTCTAACCCCTTAGCCATCTCTCAAACTCCTCTTTTTTTGCTTAAAAAAGTCTTTCCTACATTGATTGCTAGCACCACTGCTTCTGCAATTGCTTTGACACAAGAAATTAAGACAACTACTCTATTAATCACTTAGCAAACAAAATATATTACTAGTGTGTTGAGTATACAAGAGGATTTAGATAGGCAGTTAGAAAACAAATTGATGCTCTTTATCCTATTCCAATTGTTGGAAGGAGGTTCAGAGTTTAAGAATAAGGAGCCATTTCAAGTGCCATGCCGAATACCAATGGATTTTTGTTACTTCTAAAATTTACAATGATAGTCATTGTAATTAGGAAAAAGTTTAAAGACATTTGCAGAGTATTTGGCATAATTCTAACACCTCTATGGATGTTTTAACTTTGCATAGTGAGATTTTGAGTTTAAAGAATGGAATGCTGCTCTGCTGAGAATTAATGCTGCAGATAAAATTATCAATGGCCTGAGGTCAATATTTTCATTTTGGTCAAGCTTCAAAAATGGCATATATAGCTTGATCATGCTAGCCCTTTTTTGTCCTGGGAATACCTTTATCATGTTAAAGCCTGTCTTTAACAATATCAACATGTTGGCAGCCAACGTACATGGCTTAAAACTGAAAATGGACCCCCAGACAGAATTACTAATTTAACAGGCTAGCAAGCCAAGGAGAGGTAAAATTCTGCACAGAGCCTTACCAACCTAAGACAGAAGTTCATTGCTTTTGGTAATGCAAATTACATGAAGAGTAAGAAAGGAATTCTTGTCAGAAAAACCTAAGACAGGCTCAGTCTTGTTAATGAAATAAAAAAGGGGGAGATGTGGAGAGCTTTTTGGGCTGCTTGGCAGGAATATGACATTGACCAAGGACAAGGAAATCGGCTTCAGGGAGGAATCTGACATTACACTAGAACAAAGAAGTAATTTCAGGCAGGAATCTAAATCTTAGGCTAGAACAAAGAAGTAGGTTTCAGGCATGAAAATGACTTTGGGCTAGGACAATGAAGTAGGCTCAGATATTTTGGTCATCCTGATGAGCCTCTAGAAACAGTGATCATGGGACTTTGTTTATTGCCTTGCTTGTTCTTGGACTGTTTGTGTTTATTGTTTTGCTTGTTCCTTAACTATTTGCATCTATTGTATTGCTAGTTCCTCAACCTAGAACTGACATTAATACTTGGATGCAATTAAAATGATGAAAAAGCAGATTGGGAAAAAATAAAAGTTAAAAATTAAAAAAAGATTTTTTTCTAAGAAAACTTAATTAGTTCCTCTATTGTAACTCATGATACTGATTTTCCAGTTTGAAATTCAAATATAGGTAGAAAAGGAAGTCAGGAAGGCATATAAGAGCACATGTTTGCAGCCCAATTTTTGTTGTTATTTTTATTTTATTCAATTTTGTATTTTGGGGAACTGGAGAAGCTACTGACCATTAATTGATACTGGAGGATGAGGCTTGATTTTCATTTTTGGCTTAGCAATGGGAAAGTAGTTGTTATATGGGTATTCATAAATGTTTATGTTTGTTTTTACTGCATTTAAATAGTCAAGAAAGACATAGGATTATGTAAGAATAAAAAAATATTATATACTGATCTTGATATAAATTAGATTTATCCATCAAACCATTCTAAACTTATTGTTACTTTTATTTTGATCCATGGCTCACTTTGTGAACCAGTTGAGCCTTGTAATAAATTTGTAGTCCAGGTTGCTATTAATTCCACAAGCTTCCTACGTCTCTTTTAAATATGAGTCTGTTACCACAACTTCTACTTATAATATTTACTTTTGAAAATAATAAAGTACTACAACTTTTCAGAAATACAAAATACGATTTAATTGATTGGCAAACAGCTTGGATAGCAGTGTGAGATTATTGTATATTTTAAACAATATGGATACAATATAATAAATAAAATCTACTTGTAAATTACTTGAAAATGAAAATTGGAAACCATGTCAAATATCATTCAAATTAAACAAAAATTACCATTGTATCATTTCTTGTAAAATATTTGATAGAATGTTTAATAAGCTGGTACTATAGAAATTTAGTTTGATTTTTAAATTATTAATATTTTTCATTAATAACATCCAATAAATCATAATCATGAAGCTGCAAGCTTATATCACTACCATCACATTAAACATGACAGGATTTTGGAACTGAAAGCCTATCAATGTTTATACAAAATTAGCTTTAAATTATATTTTTATAAATTACATTCTTGAAATTATAAACAGTGCTATTTGACCAGTAACATTATGCTTAGCTTATATAAACAAAAATGTATAGAATCAAACTGTAAAAAAACCAGAATAACCTCTTCCATAAACATAAAATTAATTATTCCTGGATGCAGAACTAATGTTACTATAACTCCTTTTGTGTATTTGAGGACTACTTCCTGTCATGGGAGTATTATATTAAAATTAAACTTAAATAATTTGATAATGAAACATTAACAAACCAAAGGATGAGCTCTTTTATTTATTATTAAACAATTTCCCCTTAAGGTTATTTTCTATTTTCTCGCATAGCAAATCTTTTGGGAATCAGAGTATTTACAGCAATTACCGTGATTTAATTGAAGATAAAGTTAGTCTCCAAATAATCATGAAGTATCATATTTACTTGTAGACTTTCAAAATGAAAGTATAATTAGACATGGCTTGCTCTGAAATTTTCTTATTGAATTAAGAATATTTTATAAAAATTATGCCAGTAAACATGGGTCAATTTCATTAGTTACTAGAATTCTATAATCTTATATACTGTATATATATTTGTAGCTTTCCTCATTGCTGGTTACTAAAATTTCCATTTTAAAATATTAAAAAAAATTAAAGTACATCAACTTTATCTTTTTATGTCTGTATACAAGCATTAGTGTCAGATGTAATTATAGGAATGGCATTATGAGTTTATCATTGTTGAGTACATTTAAATTTTTTGTTTTGTTTTTGAGAGGTAGCCCTCTGTAGTACAGGTTGGCCTTAAAGTTTTGATCCTCCTGCATCAGTCTTCCAAATGTTGAGACTACAGGCATGCAGTAACATGCCCATCTTAAGCACAAACACATTTCCATCAATAGAAAAGAATACTACTGAAGTCATAGCCCAGGAATTTTTGCTTTCATAGACAGGGGATTCTGACATCTACGGTTTACAAATGGGTTATTATAGAGTGTTCTTAAGAGGAAATCTTGTGAAGGAATGATGTATGTAGAGTTAGACAAAGCAAGGATTTGAGTCATGGTGCACCTATACAAAAAGGCACCGGCCAATACCATAGATAGTTCTGAGTATAGACTTGACCTTAGTGAAATTAGCCCAGTTGAGATACAGATTTAAGTTTTTTCAAGTCTACTAGTCATTGGAAGAAAAGTGATATACTAGTGAAGCAATATATCTTTCTGAAGTGGCTCTCTTGACCAAGTGCAAGTCCTGTGAAAGGAGACATATAAGACTATCAGATGACAGCAATCTTAGCACTTTGTTCCTAGAACATGACATCTGAGTGGCATTTCTTAGAATACACTGTCATTAATTCTTAGCATCATCAAAATTGTCAATAATTTGCTTCATGCAATGAAGGCAGCGTATCACCTTCTCCAGACTCTTGATAGTCTCCTTTCTTGAGAAATCTTACAAAAGGAAGATAATTAGGACAAACTGGCTGATTTGTCTCCTCATCTAGTTATAAGATGGGTAGATGGCTTTACCTTCAAATGTTTAACTTACCTATAGTCACCATTTCATTTTATAGTATGGGTTCAGTGGTCACTTGACATTGCTTTTGTGTAGATGAATAAACATATAGAGGAGCCTGTGAGTCTCTAAGAAGCCAAATATATGATTTACTTCTCCTATTCTACTATCTCAACTTGCTAAATAAATTAGCCTTGCTACTGAACTTGTAGTGTATAACCCAAAATTCTCACTGCAAAGTAGATGTATGCATGTATTTTCAGCTTACACTCACATAGCAATTTTGTATTTGTGGATAAATTTGGGCACAAAGTTGGAAATTTTTGCGGTATTTTTTGGGTAGACATATGAATATAGTTGCTTAATTTTAGATACGGGTTGAGTGAATGATGCCTCTTTATTTAATTTTCCCCAATATGTGTACCTTGAAAATGAATGGTCTAGCTTATCACACTGCTGTGTACTACACTCGATTATGGGATCTCTGAGAGAACAGACCTTACAACTGAACACACACACACACACACACACACACACACACACACACACACAGAGTGTTTGATCTATATGACGTATCTTTCACTTAGGAAACCAAAGATCTGCAATGAATTTCTCCGACTGATATTCGTCATAGATTATATACTCTTTGTCTTTTCTCATTAGCGTCTCTAAGATTGTAAGTTCTTAAGTTGTGTACAGCTCAAGTCACAAGATGAACTCTTCACAGTCTAGAAATTCGAAAACATGTCTTCTCCATTCCTACCTGGAAGTAGTATTATTTGACTCAACCACTTAAAGGATTTAAAGTGTTCTTAAATGCAGAACATGTATTTCCAGAACAAAGAGAATTGTAAGGGGTTGCATCCAACTTAACAATAGGAGTATAGATCTAAAATTTTATCTTTTTGTTTGGAAAATTTGGACTAGTATGCTCCACAGTCCTAGATTCATCAAAGTTCTGTCCAACGAAGTTGTCTGTTTCTTACCTCCCAACTGCTAGAATCTTATCAAAGATCCTAATGCACTTGTCAACTCTTGCTCATTTGCTCTGATTACTATGATGTCATGGCTATAATGTGATGAGTTATTTTGCAGCTAATAATTCATATGAATTTTGGAAACAGTAGTTAACACAGGAACAGACTGTTTTCTATCCCATCTATGCATAAACTCCTCTGATCTATTTATCTTTTTTGTTGTTGTGGGTAAACGTGACATTACCAGATGACCAAGCAAATTCATATTTCTTACCAAGGTTAGAATTTTCTTACTAGACAAAAAAATAATAAACATATTATATAACAACATCACTATTTGGTTGCTTTATGGCAGTTACACTTCCACTTGAGAATACATTGGGTTTTTTGAAAGGCAGATTGCTAAAAAAAAAAAAAAAGAAATGATTGGGTTCCCCTTACCTAAATAATACCAAAAGCTATTTTTGAGTATTATAAATTCTTATACCCTCATGAGAATGTTTTGATGGTATACTTTATATCTGTGGTTGTAGTAGAAAGTTACCTTATTCTTAGTTCTGTTTTTTCACTATAATAATGCATACCCAATAGCACTGGACAAATGTGAATGTTCTGAAAAACACCAACTCCGGCTGTTTTGAAGGCGAAAGACATCACCACTTGAAGGTTGATTATGGGCTCAAAAGAGACACTATGAGGATGAGCTGAATCATGATTTTCTTTAGTAGCAGTTTTCTCATTGCTTTGTTTAGAAGGCATGGGAGAAGAAGTAGGCTGAAGTAATATTATGGTGCTAATGTGCCTGCCAACTCAGACAGGATACAACCATCCTTAAACTATATGAATATAATCCTTCTCCATGTTTTCCATAAGTTCATCAAACTACTGTAGATCCTTGAAGAAATGATGCTTGTCTGAACTCTGATTGTGAGTTCTTTTCTAAAGAAGTTTTACCTCTCAGCTATTGGGAGGCAGTTCTGGAAAGACTTGGTAGATAAAGGATGGCAACTCTTTATTAAATTGGCTGCCTTCAGCTTCCTTAATGCATTTTGAATTTTATAGATTGAGAAAATGTTGTTTGATTGTCATTTATCTTGTCTTAAGGAGAACAGTAATTCATCAATCATAGAAATGATTTATTATACTGGGTTTCATAGTTTAGCTTTAAATCTGTTTAGCTTTTTTGGACATTTCTAGACATTCTTTAATATTTTGTTTTACAGGTGACCATTACATTTCTTAAAAATCCCTGTGAATTCAATGACATATGCATTAAAAGTATGGAACAAATTGAGAAAAAAAAGGAGTAGGTAACATTTTAAAATGTTTTTGTCGTGAAGATGTTACAGCTTTATTTAATGATTTTATACATTTCTCTTTCCTTCCTTCACTTATGTTTCCAGATATTTTTTTGTTTTAAGCTTTCTAATGAGAAGTATTAATTCTGAAGTCCTTTCCTGATTTTTATCAATAAGAATTAAACAAAGTTCTGAATTTAAGCAATATTGTCAGTCTGTCATGGTAATGGTTTGTACACATCTTGAATCCCAGTACTTGGGAGCAAAGGCAGTTGGATATGAGTTCAAGGCAAGCCTATTGAGTGAGTTCCAGGACAGCCAGGGCTACATAGAAACACTGTCTAGAAAAACCAAAACCAACAAGCAAACCAACCAATCAACCAACCAACCAACCAACCAACCAACCAACCAACCCACAGCAACCCCCCTCAAATAACAACAAAGACAACAACAACAAACTCTAGTTATTATGTAACAATAAAAATGACAGGCAACTAACCTGAGATAATGGGATTTGCAAACATGGTAAGGAAAGATATATATGAAAGATACCAGTGATTTCCCCACAACTGACTGTGAAACAGTTTCTCCTGAAATGGCTGCATAAACAAGACAAGAAAAATGACAATATCAGTGGGCATATTAACATGGAAAAGTAAAATTCCATGGGGTTCCACATTTTGACAAAGAACTACAAACAACTAATGGCTGCTAAGAGAAGAAGAATTAGCTTCTCTCCGGAATGAGTTTCCTTATGGATCAAGAGTTTGAATATAGGCTCAAGTTCACTACATGAAGTAAATTTTAAATCCAAGATGATAAACAGTGGTTGACTGGAAGTACAAATAAGAAAGTTAGACATTTGAAGTAGTCAAATATGTCTAAAATTTTAAAAATTTGTTATCCAAATACTATTGACTACAGAGAAAGAGAAAAAAATATCAAGCATGTTTTTACTTAATTCATTGAACATTTTCTTAAATTGTTAGAGTTTCAGTAGTATGGTGCCACACACTCAGTGACTTATAGAAATGTGAAGTTGAGGGCTGAAAAGAGGCCTCAGAGGGTACGAGCACATACTGCAGTTCCAGGGAAGGGCACTCAAGTGCACATACCCACACAAGACACACACACACACACACACACACACACACACACACACACGATTAAAAATAATGAAATAAATCTTTTAAGAATGTAAATTTGATTCTGACTTTTGTAGAAATAGGAAGTCTGGAATCTAGATGGTGGCAGGGAGACTAGGAGAGCCTGCTTCATGGTTTTCCTCCATTCCAACAGTACATCTTTTCAGGACACAAGAAGCATGACATTGGGGGCCTCTAGAGCTTTCTTGATATAATCCCTTTCCTATACTTCCTGCTCCTAATACCATTATATTTTAGGTTACAAAATTTATGCATGATTATTTTTCAATGTGAAAAATAAACATTCATTGTAGTCAAAGCATTTGTTACACGATCATAGTAGTCATGAAATCAATTTTTACATAGAAATATGTTATAATCCTATCTTGATGTAGGTTGTATGAATTTACTTATTTAATGTGTTTTATCTATTTATTATTTGTAAGTTCTGTACAGTATACAATGTATATTGATCATACCTGTGCTGCTCAAATCCTTTCATCCCATGCAGGAGTCTCTCTTATTTATCCTTACCAATTTCATGCCCACTGCATGTATGTATGTATGCATGGATGTGTGTGTACACACACATGCACACATTTAAAACCAGTGAGTACACAGAGTGATGCCAGTTTGCACAATGTAAAATAGCTCTCCCTCCTTCCCCACAAAAAACTCATCACATGACAATAGTGCCTTAGTTGGAAGTGGGGTGTTAGGAGATGCTCCTTCCTTCATTTAGAAATTATAACTAGTTTTGTTTTGTGCAGATAACCATAGTTGCTGTGGGTTTAAGTGTGTGACAACCAGATTATGTCAATGGGACAGCATTTTACAACCCTCTTCCTCAGCCTCAGACTCTGATTTTATTTTGTTTATCTGTTTTCAGCTTTTGAGAATCATATTCGAATACTGTATTTTCTCTATTTTTACCTGCTCTCTCCTACTTTTATCATGACACTACCCCATTGATCAAATACATGATATCTTCTTTAAATATAAATATATGTATATATGTATAAATTTTTCTATATATATAAATATATATTAATAAATATATAATATTTATATTATGCATATGGAATCAATGTAGTGTTTCCTTATTTTGGGCTGAGGATTAAGGTTTGGGTAACCAGCCATCTTCCTTGAAGATGACTGATTCTCCTTCTTTCAGAGCCATCAGTTGCCTGCAGCACTTCATGTAGATGTAAGGCCATGTGAGATTTTCTTCTCTACAGGTTGGCATGTTGATTGGTTTTATTGTTGTACACGTTTTACATAAGCAACTATATTTTTGAGATTCCATGGGTCCAGTCTCCCTGCATTATATTGAATACACTATCTCAAAACAGACACCCCTGTCCTCTAGGACCTCATATCTTTCCATTCCCTCTTCTGTTATATTCCCTAAACCTTTGCTATAGCTGTTATGTGGCAGATATATTGATAAGGATTGGGTACTTCATGGTCAGTTGTTCTCTGAGTGTTGATCATTTGTGATGATATCAATCTACCAAAAAGATAGCTTATTTGATGAAGAGAATTACACCTACCTGTAGATCTGAAGGATAAGCATGTAGAACACTTAGACACTGAACTTCTTTAGGAGAACAACTTAAGTGCTTCTCTCATGCCCATTATGTCATCATCCAAGGATATTTGGCTAGGTTTAAATCTAATTAGAAGCTGCTGGTTGCCACCAAGATATGGGCCACTTTTACAGCTTTATTGCTGGAATGGTCATTGTTGTGGTTCATAGGCATCCAGGCATCCCAGACGGGAAGGACTGCTGATTTCTTTTCTCCCTTAGAAATGTGCATAGGTTCTTTGGTTCCTATGAGAACTATCTTGGAGGATAGAAGCTTCTGGGTCCATTCCAACTCATCTCTCCAAGGTCTACGCTCATGGTGTTTTAGATAACACCATCTTCTTTTATTTGCTTTCTTTTTTTATATTGGATATTTTTCTTATTTACACTTCAAATGTTATCCCATTTCCCGGTTTCCCCTCGGAAACACCCTATCCTATCCCCACTCCCCCGCTTCTATTAGAGTGTTCCCCACCCACCCACCCACTCACTCCTGCCTCCCTGCCCTCATATTCCCCTACACTGGGGCATTAAGCACAGTCTTATTTTCAAATAGTGGCAGGCAACCTGGGCAAAGGCAGAAGCTTCTATTGCTTTGGGAGTCTCTTGAACTTTCCAGATAAACAAACTCAGAGGTTTCCTGTGCTTTGAGGTTATGTTCGATAACATTATTTTGCTCTTGTGGGGAGCTTTATCACTGCATGTAGAGAAACTTTATTCAAACTGTATATATTTCTATATGGCTTCGAATCCTTGCTGTTTCTTTTAGTTTTTAAAAGCACCTTTATTTTTATTACTGCAATAGCTGAACTAATTTGTATCCTCACCATCAGCATAGAAGTTCATATGTTCACTGTTTCTGTGTTGAGATTTGCTGATTTGTTGAGTTGGATAGGTCTTAGATTTTTATGCAAATTACTTTTAGTATTCTCTCGAATGTTCATTTACAGTGTAACTCAGAGTGGAGAAAATGTTTCACACTTAAAATAATTGTATCACTTTGAAGTCAAGGGGAGCAAACAATGATGAGTCTCAGTCTTAGCAGTGAAAGGTCTAGACTCTTCAGTGAACCTCAGGTGGTATGGAGGCTATAGCAGGAGCTGGGGAGTTTGCTAGCATCTGCTCAGGGCCAGCAGTCGTAACCATATGCCTGGAAAGCCTTGCTCTTTACCTTAGGAGGTGAGTTCACTAACAACTGACTTTTCACAGTCCTAATTCTTTAGATTTCTTAGGGGATCTGTTTCATGGTCTTGTTACTCCACAGCTTTTCCGTCTTGTCTTTTGACTTAGTCACTACAGCTGGCCATTTCCAGCCATCCTTATGATTCGTCCTTGTTTCAGTTCCCAAGAATACTATAGCCTCATATGATAGATCCCTTTTTTTTCTTCTTCTTCTTTTTTTTAATAATTTATTCATTTTTTCTCAAATCATAATTCATTCACACAGGGGTTATAAACACAAAAACGCAGGATGTGGGGAAGGGGATGACAATGGAGTGTGGGTGTTCAGGGGGAGTACAGATATTTTTCAGAACCAGGTATTGGCTGGGTGAAGGTTCAGGGGACAGGTCACTATGATTCTGCCTATGACTCACTTGTCCTTATCTAAGTTGGTATTGTCTGCCAAGGCTATTTACAAGGTCTATGACTACTCAAGCTGGTAAATTTCCACAAAAGCTGCCTGTTTACAATAGCTTATAGCCATTTGTTTCAATGTTTTTCCACTGAGATCCAAGACTTGGTGTTAGTATACATGTATGACAGACCTATTGCTGATTTTAGGCCTTCAGTGTGTTATTTTATTTATTTGTTTATTTATTTTTAAATTTTTATTGGATGTTTTATTTACATTTCCTCTGTTGTCCCCTTACCCCATCCCTCACCCACCCAGGAACCCCCAATCCCCTCATCCCTCCTCCTTCTTCTCTGTGGATGTAACCTCTATCTACCCCCCCCACTCCCACCTCCCCACCCTCAAAATTCTCACCCCCTGGGGCATCCAGCCTTCATGTGGTCAAGGTTCTCTTCTTCCACCTATGCCCAGCAGGGCCCTCCACTCTTACATATTCAACTGAAGCGCTGGATCCCTCGCCAAGTGCTCCCAGGCTGGTGGTTTAGACCCTGGGAGCTGTGGTTGGTTGGTATTGTTGCTCTCCTCATGGTGCTGCAAATCCTTTCAGCTCTCCTTCAGTCTTCACTCTAACTCCTCTATTGAGAACCCCATGATCAATTCAATGGCTAGTTGTGAGCATCTGCCTCTGAGTATGTCAGACTCTTGAAGACCTCTGAGGAGATATCCATATCAGGCTCTTATCAGCATGCACTTCCTGACTTCCACATCAGCATCTACCTTTGGTGATTGCACATGGGATAGATACTCAGGTGGATTGGTTTTGAGATGGCCCCTCCTTCAGTTTCTGTCCCTCAGTTTGTCTCCATATTTGCTCCCTTGAGTATTTTGTTGCTCCTTCTAAGAAGGACCGAATCACCCCCACTTGGTCTTCCTTCTTTATGGGCTTCATGTGGCCTGTGAGTTGAATCTTGGGCATTTCAAGGTTCTGGGCTAATATCCAATAATCAGTGAGTGAATACCATGTGTGTTCTTTTGTGATTGGCTTACCTCACTCAGGATGATAATTTCCAGTGTGTTATTTTATATAGGGTGTTCCCAAAACTCATCTCCACCCAACATAAAAGAGGGGACTTCTGCCCCTAGACCAAGCAGAGAGGGGCCAGCCAGAACCCCCTCTGACTGGCGATATGAACTCTTGCTTAGGCTGCGAGGCTAAGCACTGCAAGGGAATATAAATAAAAGTTAAAAATATCTCCCTGGGTTCCCTGAGGGACAAGCCTGACTGCATAGGGGTTGATGTCAAAGGTATCCCCTCTCCAGGAAAAAGACATCGGGATGGGTATGGCCCTCATGTCTCACTGGACAATGACAGGGGACTGGAGCCATTACAAGGTCCCCTTCAAGTACTGGAGGTCAGGCCTCTATCTCCGGCTTCGCAAGATAGATCCCTTTTCAAGACGAGTTCCGATCACAAGACTCTAAGATAGGAAGATCGATTAAATGGATTGTTCTCTAAAACTGAATTGTTTTGCAAAAGGAGTCACTTTCAGACCAAAATGCTGTAGCTAGTTCAAATCTTAAAGAAACTGTAGGTTACTACAACAGAGGCTGCCATGTGGTTTTATCACCAGGGCTGCCTGTGTTTTCTGGCCTCCTTGTTCATATGTAGTCAGTTTTGTTCCTGTCTTGAGTGGCATTGTTGAGGACTATTGCCTACTTTTGTCTGCATTGCCCTCTCCCTGTACTTTTAGCTTTCTTTCCACCTTTATTTGTTTTTAATTGTTCTTCTCTCTGGAGAGTAAAGTTCCCTTTGCTGACTTGATTCCTTTCATTTATTTACTGAGTTGCACTGAAACTTCAAGTCTGCCACTCGCCAATGTTGACATTTATGCAAAATCTAAATTCCAAATCATGAATCTTTTGAGAATTGACAGTTGTGTTTCAAGCAGGATGAAGTCCGATGATGTGAGAATTACACCGAAAGAGAAGGGAGATGCCTTCTACACTTGAGTCTGTTAGATGAGGCCAACTGCTCAATTTGTGTAGGCTCATTTCTCAGATGAATGATTAGGTTAATTTTGAAAATAACTTCATTCTGAATCTAGAAATGATATACTTCTAATTTTAAATGTTACTTTAAAGTGTATGTCATCTGCATTTTAGTATAAGAAGTTATTTTATGCTGACAAATACTTTGAAAAATAATTTCTGAATACATAGAACACTGTATAAGAAAACATTAGCTATATTTTATAGATACTTTGAAAAACAAGTTGACTCACAATTGCCTTACTATATTTAACGAAAGGTAGCATTGTAAAGTACAGAAACATTGTCATGTTTATTAATACTAGCTCACTCAAATTAATTGAGGTATTTTAGCCATTAAAGGCTAGGCCCACAACCAAAACGACATTTAATATATTTTTAAGAAATATTAAAATTGTATGCAAATAAAATATGTTATTTTGTGAGATCACTTCATTATGGATTAGGTTAACAATAAACTTATTATTAGTAGTGTCATGGACTTCCTAAAATGATTGGTGGTAATTTAGGTATTTATTTTTTGTTTTTTCTTTATTTAACTATACTGAGTTACAGTAAATTAGGCCTAATAAAACAATATATAAGACCAAGGAACATTTCAGTTAATTAATTTTTTTTTAGTATCTGTTATTTGTATTTTCATTGTTTGTTTTTCACAGAATAAAGTTTATTTATTCTAATTTATAGAGTATGCAAATGCTTATAAAATAGTAGCTTTCTATAAAATTATTCCAACATGGGAATTTGTATCCCTTTTATTGAAAAAATATTATTACATTAAAAGAAAATTTGCATTCTTTGCTCTTTAAAACTACTCACAAGCTAATATAAAACCAATTCACTGTATAATTTATAATACATATTTATAAAAATACATGAGGGTAAGAAAACACAATTTTTGTTCTATCCTGAAAAAAAATTATTAACCTATCATTCAAAGTATTTATACTTGCCTAAGTATATGACTGTACATATACATATATACATACATACACACATATATATATTCAATTTTGGAACTTCATTTATTTTAATATTCATTTTTATTTTGTTAGAAGTGATAAGACTATTTCTAAAAATTTTTTTGCTGGACAACATTTATATCAATATTTTATTTTCTATACAAGTTTGTAATTTTTATGTATTTTTATCAAGGATTTTTTTAACTCTAATTTGTATCAGAGTTATTTAGTGGCTTACAGTAATCTCCAAACATAGCTCTGCACGTGAGTTTTATGCTAACATTTAGGCAGACCATTCTATCAATTGTGTCATAATGGTATATGTTTTGTTTTAGTTTATCCTTTGTCTTTTTGAGCTACTTACAGGTTTAAAAGAGTACAGGCAAGCAATCTTCTTTTCCTTAGTGTTAAACTGTGAAATCCCACTTATACCTATGAGCTTCAAAAGCAAAAAGTATAGAAAACATATTTAACAAATTATCTCTTTGATCAGACAGTTGAGAAACTATAAACATGAATTAATGAATTAAAGACAAATTTTTACATTAAGTCATTGTATTAGAATTAATTTCAGAATATCTTTCACTATCTGGAAATTGGAAATTTATTATAAGTTTGTATGTATTAGCACAAAATGGTATATCCACATATGTGCATTATAGTTCCAAATGCCTATGCTTTCCTTCTTTCCTCTGTGTTGTTAAGAGGTATCTAACTCTTGGCAAATGTTAATTGTGAATATTAAGAAATAGATGAAGAAATTTTTATATGGCTGTATAAATAGCATTTTGGTGATTGTGAATGTGTTTATAGGAAAGATTATTATTTGAATCTTTAGATGTAGTAATAATGATTTATATTCCAAAGTATTATGGACATTATTAAATCTATTAAAGGTCTGAGTAAAATGAGATAGCAGAGAGGAAGGACTCACTCTTTTTGATTTAGAATAGCTATATCAACATATATGGCATATGTGTTTGTGTGTATGTGTGTGTATGTGTTGTATGTATGGATTTTCACCCTGGGTACTACAGTCTGATGAGTATTTGCATATATACCAGTTTTTTTAACTATTATAAGTGCCTGCAATAGTGTCAAAAATATATTGGATTACTTGGCCAGGAATCATAAAGCATATATTTTAACTTTAATTTTACCCTTGAAAGTAATCGTTGTTTCCAGTGAGTCACATTGAAATCTATAAGTTTATATTTCAAAATATGGATAATTGTTAAACTCTCAGCGGTCCCTATAATAATAAGTGACACTTATGGGAAAGAAATATTGCCAAGTCAATCAAGTGACAGATTAAGTTGGAAGAGTAGGTAGAGAGACTGTGAAGTGTCTTCTGACACAAATCTCCAAAACAGGATAGAGTTGAACTTCTATTCTCCACATCAAAGGGGGAAAAGGGATCATTTTCAAATGTTACATGGTTTAATTGTGTATGAGACATGGAATGAAAGATAGATAAACAAAGATTGGCAACCATACAGTCAACAATTCCAGAGGAATTACCATTGGCAGATTCTGAAGCATTTACAAGGAAGACCCAGTCAATAATAGTAGCATAAAGCTTGTGAGGGCAGAGTTTCTCTGACTCTCTCACAATATTCTGTGAATACTGTGAGTGGATACAATCAAGAAGTCACCTTTCAGAGATGCTTTTCTATTTTGCATCACAGAAGAGGCTGGGATGAGACGCTTGAAACTTTTGATGTCTGATTGGCAGCAGGAAAATATAAAGGAAGAGACTGAACTTGCAAAGGCTGAGTTTGGGGGCAGGGGTAGGTTTCTCATGGAATGGTTGATCCGGCCTTAAAAGTATATCATTAAATATCTTAAAACTTAATACAAGATTAATTTAAATATAATTTCAAGATGAGAATTTCCCACTGTATCTTGGATATTTCTAAGATTTCCTTGAATAATAAACTACCTAAAAATGTTGCACATCTGTCCTTAGGTATGAATGAAAGTAGAACAATTAAGACTGTGAATTGAAACATTTGTCATCTATAGCCTGAAGAGTTGTTTGCTATCTAGTATTGAGGTATGTATTTACATTCATTTGGATATATATGATCATACACACACACACACACACACACACACACACACAGAGAGAGAGAGAGAGAGAGAGAGAGAGAGAGAGAGAGAGAGAGAGAGAGAGAGAGAGAGAGAGAGAACAAGATTGTCTTTGAGCTAGGATTATTGGAATTAGGAAAATCCAGGACATAATTTTAATCAGCTGTTTGAAGGGGAGATAGATTTAGGGCCTTTAGGAACAAGAGAAGCTATTCTGTTCTGGCTATCTTTGGACATCTTTCAATGGGTTCATGTTCATTAACATAAGTTGCCGCAATGAATCTTTGCACCCGACTTAATTCTGAGACGTACATATAAGGTCAGAATGTCAAAATGACCTCTAAAGTGAACTATTGCAACAACAAGAGCTGAAAAACACATTTCACTGTATTTCCTGGTTTCCAGAGGGTCCAATAAGGCTAGAGAGAAAAGTAAGATTCATATTTATTTCTCCTACCCTTCAAACGTAGTTTCAAATAAATTAAGTTATTTTTCCATTATCTCTATACCAAATTGTATCATACATCCTAAAGGAAATGCACACAGCAGAAAAGATAAAATAATACTTGTAGGCATGGGTACAAACTAATAAAACACGATACTGAATTTCTTGACAAGAAAACCACCTAAGGCTAGGAATAGTTGAATATGATTGAAAAATGAAAAACTCAGTATTCTCACATGGCTTTCTTATAGGGTATTTTGTGGCATGATTAATGGACTGAGAGCTAAGTAAGCCCTACTGAATGTCTGTTCAATCTTAGTTTTAATAAGTCAGGCTGATCGATTTACTTATGCTAAATCAAGACTGTATGTAGGTTCATATACATATACATACACAAACACACACGTACATATAATCTCTGTATATTGAAGCCAATTTTAAATGGCTCACTTTAATTACTTTTTCTCATGTTTAGAATTTATTTGCTATATGAGCTAAGAATCAGACATTTATCTGATACCCTGAATCATCTTTTGTTTTGATGTCTTAAGCTTTCTATTCATTACCTACTTTTTCTGGGTAGTAGGTTAGAACCAGGTGCCACAGGAGTGCCACATACTATGTGCATTTACACAAGCAAAACCTCAAATTCATCTTAGTTTTGCATTTGCCGAGGAAGTAAAAGAGGCTCCTTTGCCCTTTCTAAATTCCTGATAGTAATTTCAAAGGGCTGCTAGCAGAATATTCGCAATCCTCAAGTTTCTACAAGGAACTGTTGATTTTCTGTCATTTGGATTCTGCTGGTTCCTACTTTCTATAAATTGTGACAACAGCCTGCAGTTCGATTTTACCCCAATATGCTAAAAGTTCTCTGAACATAGATCTTCAAATATTCAAAAATATGTACAAAATGAACAACTTTAACTTTCAATGATGTTTTTTGAGAATTTGATTTATTTCAGAAAATTATTCTGGGACCAATGGACATGGTACATACTGATACATCTGACAGGGTCAAAGAGAAGGACATGGCACATACTGATACATCTGACAGGGTCAAAGAGAAGCTGGGATTGCTATTTGTTTCAGATACAATCCATAATAATTTCCCAAGAGGTGGTGGCTATCAATACACATCTCCTCCTGAACACATAGCCTGCCTCTGTCTCTAGAGCCCTGGAATCAAAGGCATGTAGTATTATGCCAGTGGTGAAGGTTCCTATAATTTAATTTTTAATAAGAGCTTTGCCTAATAGTGTCTCACAGGGTTCCTAACAAACAAGCACCTGGGAAATGAAGTTAGGAAGTATAGCTCTAAGTAGTCACACCAAGGATTTTGGGATCTCTCCATGAACCTGGAAAACTTGAAAACTACTTTATGTGTTTGTTTACTCTTTACATGCTATTATTTTACCCATTAAAGTTCTCACCTCTCTGTCTCTGTCTCCCTCCATCCATCCTTTCTGTCTCTGTCTCTCTCTGTCTCTCTCTGTCTCTGTCTTTCTGTCTCTGTCTCTGTCTCTGTCTCTGTCTCTGTCTCTCTCTCTCTCTCTCTCTCTCTCTCTGTGTGTGTGTGTGTGTGTGTGTGTGTGTGTGTCTTTGTCCCCTCACCCTCATAGCTTAGTTTAAAAGTACTTTTTGCCTAATATGGGCAGACCCTGTCTCCTAATGAATTAATTCTCCCAGCAAATCTTGTTTTTACCTTCCTAGCTTTGGTATGTCTATTATTTATCTTTTTATTTATTTTATGTGCATATGATAGTTTATACACAGTCCATTTCTACCAAATGTTCCTTTGTGTTTCTTTCCTTTAAGATTATTTTTACTAGCTCTTGGGTTATTTCAGAGAATGTATTTTGATCACATTCACCCCAACTTTTTCCTTAACTCCTTTCTGATCTGCCCTCACCTCTACATTCTCCAGAAACTTTGTGTTGTTTCTTTATTGTTTTATTTATGTACATTCCAAATCTTGCCCCCTTCCCAGTTTCTCCTCTGAGAGTTCTTCATGCCTTCCCCCTCCCCTTTGCCTCTGAGAGGGTGCTCCCCACCGCTACCTGCCCACTCTTTCTCCCACCAACCCACCCCCAGCTCATCCCTCTCCACATCACCCTTACCTGGTGTATCAAGTCTCTACAGGATTAGGTACATTATCTCCCACTGAGGCCAGACAAGGCAGTCCTTTGCTACATATGTGCCGAGGTTTACGAATCAGACCATGTATGTCTTTGTTTGGTGGCTTGGTCTCCACGAGCTTCCCAGGGGATCTGGGCTAGTTACTACTTTTCATCTTCCTGTGGGATTGCCATCCCCTTTAGCTCCTTCTGTCCTTCCCCTAAATCTTCCATAGGGTTCCCTGACCTCAGTCCAGTGGTTGGCTGTAAGTATGCATCTGTCTCAGTCAGCTGCAGGTAGAGTCTCAGAGGACAGCCATGCTAGGCTCATGTCTCCAAGCACAAGGCATTAGCAATAGTGACAGGGTTTGGTACCTGCCCATGGGATGGATCCCAAGTTGGGCCGGTCACTAGGTGCCTTTTCCTTCAGTCTCTGGCCCAATTTTGTCACTCCATTTCTTTTAGACAAAAAGAATTCTTGGTCAAAACATTTGAAGATAGATTGGTTACCCACACTGGGGGCCATGTCTTTCTACTGGAGGTGAGCTCTTCAGGTTCCATCTCCATACTCTTGGGCACTTCAGGCTATGGTCATCCCTATTGAGTCTTGGGAGCCTCTCACATCCTACATCTCTGTGACTTTCTAGAAGCTCTCCCTGACCCCCAACCCCAGCAGCTGGCATATTTCTATTCATTCTCCTGGCCCTTTGGGCTTCTCTCCTGTGTCCCTCCATACAAGATCTTGGCCCACTTTTTCCCTTCCCTCCATTTCTTTCCATCCATATCCCTTTCTCTCTTCCTCATTCTCCAGTGATTATTTTTGTTTCCTTTTCTAATTGAGATTGAACCATTTTCACTTGGGCCTTCCTTTTGATAAACTTCTTATGATCTCTGGGTAGTATCAAGGGGATTCTGTACATTTTGGCTCATATTAACTGATCAATGAGTATATTTCATGCATGTCCTTTTGGGTCCTTTTTAAAAAAAAGTTAGTATCCTATCAAACCTTATTTTTTTTCCACACAGTTCTTGGTGTAGGGTATTCATTGGATCATGTTTGACCTATTAGATGCCTTACTACAACCTTAAAGAAAACTGCATTTTTGTCCATTAATTTTGACTATTCCTTTACCTACTTTCTTATTACTTACATATGACCAGTCTTTTATTAGAACACAGAATACAAATTCCTACAAACACACACTTTCCTTCCCCAAACAAATCTGGCCTACTTTGTCACATCCTTACACCTCTTCTCACCAACACAGTCTTAACCCACTTGTCCTTCCCAGAGAGACTACCCAGCCAGCTTCAGGGTTATAACAACACAATTTGTTTCTTATAGTTCCCAACACTAGGTATATTCAGATTTAATTTATTAAACACATATTCAGGTTCTAATATATCCATTGATTCATTCATACTTTCTCTCTGTCTTTCTCTGTCTCTGCCTCTCTCTTTCTCCCTGTCTTTCTCTCTGTCTCTGTCTCTCTCTGTCTCTATCTCTGTCTCTTTCCCTCAGTCTCTCTCTCTGTCTCTCTCTCTGTCTCTGTCTCTCTCTCTCTCTGTGTGTGTCTGTGTGTCTCTCTGTGTGTGTCTGTGTATGTATCCCTCTGTGTGTGTTTCCAGTTGACATATCCTTGCTTCTTTAGATGATAAATTTACATTTATCATCTTGAATCCAGCTATAATGATGCTTTGACATTTTCTGTACTGAATGCAATAATTTCTTTTTCTCAGATCACCATAATTGATCTCTTTGTCTCATGACAATGAGTAAGTTTCTTTTTCTTTGTATTTGTAATAGCTATACTATTTTTAAAAAGCAAGTTCTTTCGAGGAAGACTTAGGTTTTGTGTTTGTTTCCTTTGCTTGAGCCTTGTTTTTCATATTCGGGTTGGTTGTTCAGTCAGGGTCTTTTGTCCTGTCAGTCACAGAGTCAGGCAGATATTTGCCAGTGCTCCCATAAAATTTGTGAGCCCCACTTTTTGAATAATTATTTTTTATGGATCATTTTCTAACTGTCTAATATCTGGTCCATTTCTTTTCATGTCAAGAAGATCATATGTATTAATTTGTTTTGAATTTTAGTTGCCTTAGAAGGATAATATAAAATAATACTTTAATATTTGAATTTCTTAAATTTATAATAACAAAGCCTAAAAAATATGTAAAAATTTTAAATCATTGCAAAGCTTACCAGTGTTTATGGTCTGGTTTCCTGGGCTGGGTTGCAGTGTGTTTACCTACAATGTGAATGACTATTCCTTAGGTGCTTTTCTATGTGTCATCTAGAGAGCAAACAATCCATGCAACTCTTGCACAGGGCCTAGGATCCATATTTAGTTTTGTATTTACTCTAGTTTATGTCAACATTGCTATGATAAAGCAGTGATCAAAGCAACTTGGGGGAAGAAATAGTTTATTTGGCTTACAGGGTATTTTCTTTCATTAAGGGAAACTCAAGCAGTCATCACATAACACTGCTCACAGGTTTGTTCTCTATGTTTTGCTCAACTTGCTTTCTTATATAACCCAGGGCCATCTGCCCATGGCTAACTATGCCCACAGTAATCTGGGCCCAATAACACTAATTGTTAAGCAAGAAAATACCCCCTGACATACTCAAGGACAATCTGATGTGAACAATTCCTCAATTGAGTTACCCTCTCCCTAGTTGACTCCAGCTTGTGACAAGTTGACAAAAAACTGACCAGCATGGAAGTAAACTGTCAACTATCTCTCAACTGACTTCAGTATTTTGTTTTCAGGAGCAATGAAAAAGTTTTGGTTGTTCTGTATTTCAACCTGCATTTGTCACTGTCAGATTGTCAAACTATAACCATTCTTTCTGTTGTCATAAAGGGAGTCATCTCTAGCCCATCCTTTCTCTGGGACATTTGATGTATTTAAATGCACTTCAAAAATTCTATTCCACAATGTCCTTGAATGTCCAGTTCTCAAATTTGTCACCTTTCTGTGTATTGCATTTCCTCTGGAAAATTGATTCTTTCATGACTGTTGTCTTGAGGTATGATCTTATTGTCACTGGTCAATTGTTTATGTGAAAACTTTTGACTCTGAATTAAGGCAGGATCTCTCAAGAGTAGGGATGCATTTGTCTAACTCATAATCAATCAGTCCCTCTTCATTTCTCTTGACAGATTTTCTTATTCATTTATCATTTTAACATTCTCTAAATCATAAGCAATGCTATTTTGTTGTTTAAATATCCTTAATTATTGATTTTTATGCCAATGACTGGGTCTAAATAAACTGCATGTCCTAGTCAACAATGGAACTGTGTATTTTCTCATGTATTTTCCTGTTTTAAGGAAAGGGAGCTTTTATATATGAGACTGAATTCTAGGGGAGTAGGCCAACATGTTGCAGAAACATATAATCAAAACATTTCTTTAGTTCATATAACGTTCATTATAAAAACAGGCTCCTGGGCCCAAGTTGGTGTGCTTATTTCCAGGACCTGCTCATGGGCCTTATAAAAATCAAAGCGATTCTGGATTTCAGATCAAGCTAGGAAACACTGTTCTAACATAAACTAACACTTTCAGCTACTCAATGCTTGGATCAATTTTTTAAATTTGAAGTAGATATGTAAAATAAACCACTCAAAGTACAGAATAGAAACATGAAAGACAATAATATCCAGCATGTTCAGTGTTGTTTAATGTTTTCCCTTTAAAAATCTGCATCTTATTTTTAACCAGTTTGAACTATGCTTCTATTTTAATTGTTAAAAGCACTATAATTTGTGGATTATTTGTTGTCTTAGATAATAAAATCTATTAGCACAGTTTACCTTTCAAATAAACATCCTATTTCATAAGTATACATAGTTGCTATTTGGATTCCTAGTTCACATTCATAGCCTGTTGTGAACCTGATGATAAAAAAATAAAAGGAGCAAAGTGACTTTGGAAAAAGTATCTCAGCTAAATCACAGACTTCTTCAGTAGGCTGTTCAATGCACTTTTATTTTGTTTAAAAGTATGAAATTAATAACAGTAATTGTTATATCTATTCAATTCTACTCAAAGATTATCTTCTTAATACAATGTATTTTGCCTTATTTTAAAAAAAGATGTATAAATTTTTTGTGGTAGCCTATGTGATAACTTCTATTTTATCAATAATGGTTGATTTAAGCCTAGGTGATAACTTTTATTTTACCCATAATTGTTGATTTATGCTTATACTGCACTTTACTCTCTGTGAGAAACATCTAAAGAGATAAACATCTAACATCTGCCTACCTAATGCAATAAATATTCTTCTACATATTCTGAGTGTATTTGAAAGTGTCTTAGGATTACTATTCAAGTAGGGGCCTGACAGACTACTTCGGTGTGCAGATTTAGCACTTATTCCGCATTTTCTGAAGTTGATAGGCTTTGTTACAAAGAGCATTTAAAAATCAAATAATTGGTGGGTGTCACCTGAAGAAATTGGCATGGGGATTCTTCAGATTTTTGTTAGTGTTTGGTTGATCTGAGGCATTAAAAAACCCAGCCATTGTAGAAATTAGTGAAAGGATATACTGCCTGGCAAACATTGTGATGTGTATTGTTGTTCTGGATCTATTCAAATTAAGAAACTATGATAATATATCAATACGTCTGATAGCAAAAATGTAACAACTCCAGCATTCAATGCATGCCAGTTTATCTGAACTTCATTTAAAAATGGCCTTTAATTACATTTTGATCAAGTATTTGTTCATAAGAGAAAACTTCAAAGAAAACCTGCTGGATTCCACAGGGGTGTTTAGAATTTTGGAGATGAATTCTATTAATTTAAGGAGACAAAAAAGTTTGAACTTTCTTTTGCTTGATTATAGCACAGAAGATAGTCCCAATGAACACAGGTACAAAACAACTTCCACATAGAAGGCTCTGGGAACATTGCAGAAGAGGGAATAGAAGGATTTTAAGAATCAGAGGATCAGGGGGATGCTGTGAAATTAGTGTTTCTTATATGAAGGCATTAGAAGTGGGGAGGAAGGATGGAAGAAATGAGGTAAATATAGTGTAATTCTGAGCAAAATCCTCAAAATGTAAATTAATTTAAAAAATCTTAAAACTATGTTTGAAGTCATAGAAAGAAAGAAAGATAGATACATGCATACATACATACATACATACATACATACATACATACATACATACATGATAGATAAAGAGACAGAGAGAAGGGGAACACATCCATCCTTCTGTTCTCTTACCTATAAGGATGAAGGTATTCAATCTAATGGCTTATTGTAAGAATGCAAAGACATCTAAGATGAAAAAGAACATCAATGTTTGTTTGACTATTGCAGTATTTTTACCTTTACACTGTATAGTCTCCAGTTAGATAGTCAGTTTTAGGAAACAAACCAGTCAATTGTTGAAAACAGTGCTCTGTTCCTTTTTCCAATTAATTTATTTATTCATGTTATAACTCATGGCTCCTCTATCTTCCGGGTCTTCCCTCACAAAGTCACTCCGTCCATATACCCCTTTCCTCTGAGAGGGTGAAGTTTCCACTGATTATCCCCCAATCTTAACTCCTGCTTCAGAAACTCACTGAGTTGTGATATATCCACAAATGAGAATCAGAAAAAAGTAGGTTCATGGAGTTCCACTTCTTTATGAGGTGAGCTTTTAGCATTAGGCTACTCTTTGTGCACCAGATGTATGGCACCATATATTGCAATACATATGTTTTCAATTGACAAGGTTTAATAGTCACTATAGAAAATAACTGAGGATATAGAGAAAGTATCACAAAGTAGAAACTAGGAGGAGAAAAAGTAAAGCAACTCAAAGTAACCCTTTCCAGCATCAGCTATGCCAAAGAGCATTTACAAGTGCCATGGCATTCAGACATGCATGTGCTCAGTTTTTTAAAAAGAGAGATACTTACAGAATGGGAAAGACAGACTTGGAGTCAAAACTGAACTTGTACAACTCACAATTCTGAAAGAAAGATGCCTAAGTAGCCAGTTCTGTCTCATACTTCTTACAGTGACCAGACTCCTAGAATAAAGGTCAGTTAAACATGGGCAAGTGGATAATAACATTCAGACACAGGATTCACATTTATTCTCTCGTGAATTATTTTTGAATGCAGTTTTTTGAAATGACTTCTTTATTCTGGCAATACATAGACTCATTAGCTCACCTTTGTTCAGTGTACAGGTGTTACTCTTCAGTGTCATGCTTAATTCATTTACCAGCAGACAAGCTGTATTCTGTGCTTATCTTATTACAGTTTTCAAGCCTAAAGCCTTGTTCCAGATGAATCTGTGTTCAGAATGACCAGGGTATTATAGTAAAATGTAGACTACGCCTTCATTAACTGCCTTGGAAACTATTTTATTAACAACCATGTTATCTTCCCCTACGCTTTGCAATTCCTATCACCATATGAAGCTAAACTAGGATAAAGGGTATGCATAATTTTCTTAAAATATGTTGTATTTTGTTTTGTTTTGAAAAATACATTTTCTGAAACCTAAGTAATAATATGAAAATATATTACCCCTACAAAGAGAAAAGTATTTAACTAATTGGCTTCTTTGTAGTATTTCTTATCATTATTTCTCCAAAAGGAGCTGTGTTCCTAATTGCAATGGCCATATGATTTAGTCTTATTCTTTTGATCAGAACTTCAAAGATGCAATGGTAAAATTCATGTTGAAAAAAGCAACATCATGTAATACTGGATTTGCATTTGGTAAATCCCACATTTATCCTCCCTAGTGGATGCATTTTTTTTTTTCAGACACAGCTTCTACAGAAACTGCGATCAATGCTGAGAACTTACTTCTAATCCTTTAGAACTGCCAGATAGCTTTCATAGCCCAAATTCCAAGGAAATATACCAATCAATTATTTCCATCTTTACCAAATTCAGAGATCACTTCTTATTTTGGCTAAGGTCTGTGCGTATTTCATTATTCTCTCTGATGCTTGTCTTCTCCAAACTCTCATGTTCGACATCCGGCATATTTAGAAAAGAATCCCATCTGCAACCGTACTATCTTGAAACTATCTTGAACATCAACGTTTCTCCCCCAACTCTATAACTTTTAGGGTTGGGTGTGCTTAATTTTTAGATGGAAAAGACAAAAATGATTTGCAGTGAGCAACGTTGGTTTTCAGCCATCTAAAAGTTTAAGTTTCAAAGAAAAACCTGATACTTAAGGAAATTTTGTTCTGTAGCACTAGCTGGCCTTGCATTTACTAAATATTACAGGCCATCACTGAAATCAAAGCAATTCTCTTGCCTTAATCTCTCAAGGGCTGGGATTTTAAGTATGAAGCACCTGGCTGTCTGAAATGCCTATAATAATGCTAACAGAGATTTTAAAAAAAACCTGATAGCTTCAAATTAAAATTACCTTTCCAAGCATTTTCTTTTTCATTTGAATTCATTTTTATTAAAAACCTTTATATACAAAATGACATAAAAGAGTTCCATCAAAACTTGAGTTCTTTGTTTCATATATCAAATATTTTTAACAGTGTAATAATTGGAAGGCTATGCTCTATATTCTCTGTAAAAAAGCAAGTGAACCTACCAATATTTCCCTGTCTTGGCAAAATGTATACACAAAAACCAAAATGGGTTAATTTGGAGTTTACCATTGTCTCATTCACCAAATGAGACTTGGCATTACTCATTAGAATTTCAACTCTGAACAGAAGGCTTAGCTTCTTCACTTTCTGACTTCACATCTTAGACATAAAGGAAGAAATTACATATCAAAATACATACTAATTTAAGGTACGTGATAATGGAGAAGTTTCATAATACACATAAGAATTAATGTAATAGGTTCATAATCTAGCCTAGGGGAAGAAGGGAATGAATAATACATATCTGTCTCCTGTCATTTTTGTTACATTTTAAAGTAGTTTATCTTTAATCACTGAGGTGGAAAGTGAATAAGAATTTGATTTTATGCATAATTATTGGATGAAAAGCTGCTGGATTGTGTCAGTGTTTTTATTGATGCATGCTTTGATGTTATTCCTATTTACCCTTTGTTATGCTTATTTTATGTGTAAGCATTTCCCTTTAAAGTATGAGGGTTTTGATTTTCCTGGATATGAGTTTAGTGCTGTAAAGTTTCTTCAGCAATGGTTTAGCAGCTTCTTAGCAGTTCAGATGTGGTTCTCTGTTTTCTCTGCTTTGTTTATCATTTTTCAAAAAAGTAGATTCTATATGGATTCAATCATTACTGGGAAAACATATAATTTAGATCAAAAACAGTTGATGGTTTCACAGATAGCTTCAAGTTAATCTCTCTTACTTCTATTTTGGCCAGAATTCTTTTTAATTTATTGAGGAAATATCTGTGTACCAGAATATGGCCAGCTTCAGTAAAATTTTCATTTATCCCTGAAAACATATATTACATGCTGCTGTTGGGCACAGTATCAATGTAAGTATAAAATAGGTTTTTGTATTTTCATTAATCTATTTTTTTAATTATTAGTAGACAAGACTTTACACCTTTATTCAATTCCATATCTATGAATTTACATATTTCTCTTTGCAGTACTGTTAGGTGATGCTTCATATCTTTGGAATAACTGCTCTTAGATGAATGGAATTTGAGATCAATAATCCTAATATGTTGATCTTTTATTACTATGAAAGGAATTCATGTCACTTGATGTAATTTTGTATCTCTGTATCCAATACTTATGCAGCAATATAATTTCTACTTCTTCAACACTACAAATCTATACATAAAATGATGTCTTATCATTTAAAAATTGTCCCTTTTTTACTCCTGATCTGTTACTCTAGAAGCTAAGTTTTGATTTTTTAAGAAAAATAAAACTCAGCAATTTTGCAATTTAAAAATGTGTTCTAATGTATTTCTATTGTGATATGTTAAGGTTTCTTTATGTTCTTCTTTAATGTTTAGTATGTTATTATCTATCTAATGACATTCCTACATCATGAAGAATAAATTCACTAACTTTACCTTGTTTTTTTACTATATGAAGGTTGTCAGTCATTCAAATGACAAAATCACTCTGTAACAGAAAGTGTGGTATGGCCAGACTGATGATCATCAACTGATTTTGGCATTGGAGTGAACTTGACTGAACTATAGGATAAAGAGAACAAACTTGAACTTGTAATCTACCTTTGCTCTATCATTCTTCTAAGGCTTTGAAGAAATTGAGATTCATACTTTTTCCTGACATGAATATGTCTTTTACATCATAGGTTTACTGTCAGGGATGAGTAAGATGGCTGCAAAGAACACAGTGAATGATAGGTACGTGTGAATAATTTAAAGGTATCTTCTTGTGAAAAGTTGTTAACATGGATTTTGCAAAAAGGGTTAAGTTCTGAGTTCAGACCTGATAGCTTAACTATAATTATTAACAGTCAAGGTCAGACACACTAGATCAAAGGTGACTAATATATTTCAATCCACATGCTAATGATGATTGCAAAGGTTGTTCTGAAATAAAGGACATAGGATACAAGTAAAAAAAAAATATGAAGACCCTTGAGGGACCAATTTGGAAAGTAAAGGTCACAAGGAGAGGGAAGTAAATGTGAGGTATTTCAGCATGATCAAAGCACATAATCTGCATGTTTGATGTACAGTAGGCATTTCTCAAAGAATAAGAGACTGTTCCAGCCCAATTAATAAGGCTTAGTTCATTGTCACCTACAATCTTGGTAGAAAATTCTCAAAGAATTTTCAAATTTATCTCAAATTTATCAGTATGTACTTTTTAAAACTTGACCAACTTTATCTTGGGCAAACGCTCTGTTTGGCCACCATCCATGCACTTGCTATGGGTCTTGAACATTGGTCAGTGTTATGCCAAGAAATTGATCTGATCATCTGTCAAACAGTTGGGCAGCAATAGAAGTATAAACTTCAGCACAAAGTTTTTCTTGAGTCTTGGACAATTCACACTTCTTTCCTTAATATGGCTTAGTGTTAGAATTCTGTGTATCTCAAGATCTAAAAAGCATGGGTTCACTATTCTCTTGCTGTCTACACACCTTAATTCACAACAGTTTTGTAGGCTGCTTTCTTTGGCACTTTCTGATTTTTAGCTACTGAGTGTGTTAGTATTATGGTAATTTCATCTACCTGAAACATGTAATAATAGCAAAGCACACTGCTGTTTATGCATAATTGAATTGTGTATGATGCATCTAAGTAATACTATTTTATTTAATTTTTAGTACTGTATAAAAATCAAAGACATGATAAAGCACATTATTACCTGAATTTTATCCAATTTTCATTTACCTGTTGTCATTCATATTTTAGTGAAATATATTCTTATTTAACTTCACATCCCTCAGCCTCACTTCAAATAAATTAGTAAGTCTAAGTTGAATTGGTTATGAATGACAGAATAGGGATGCATGAACACAACTATCATGAGAACAAAACATTAAGAAAAGGCCAACCTTCCCTTCAGGTTATTCAAAGCAGCTGATATGCACAAGAAATAGAGTGTCAGCTGTATACTGAACTTCATGCTAATCATGTCTCTTGAATTTCTAGTAGTGTTTCCTTGTTACAGGTGAGCTGCATGTGTGATGAATATGTGGTGGCCTCTGAACACAGTATGCATCTCATTGTCTTACACTATCCAGTGTTACCTTAGAACTCTGCTCTGTGATGGCTGCTTTAGAGTCACTATGAACCATCAATGCATTTTCTAAAAAAAATTTCATCTAACACCGTGGCATTTTTGTGTTTCCCAATTTCATTATTTAAGTTGGGTATTTTTCTCAGCAACGATAACATCCTGTGATAAAATTCTCTTAGAACCATTTAAAATCACCACTGGGGGTTTTGCAGAGCTTTGTGTTCACTGTCACATTCTCTATGAAAGCAAACTTACTTCCCAGAAATAGGTGATGATTATTTGTTAATTGTAAATTAATTGATTCTTTTTAGTTTGGCATTCTTTGAAATATCTTAATTTAGATTTAGAAAAGGCATGATAGTTGATTGGTTAAAGGTACGGTTAATAAGACCTATTATTTTTAAAAAATAGAATATATTCTAATCCTGGTTTTTCCATCTCCAGTGTCTTACAAAATACAGATTGTTTATGATATGTTTATCATATATGAAGTTTTCTAGTTTTGTAATTGAAATATAAAGTTCTGCCTGACCCTTTGATTATGCTAGAAAAAAATGACATCTGTATATGTTAAATTCTCACATTTGACATCTTATTATACACAACTGAAAAAATTACATTGTGTATTCAAGTAGATTTTTGATGTTTCGACATCATTTTCAGCCATCATTTAACAAGTCATACACAATTGCCATCTGTCATGCCACCTACAAAGTATGCATTAAAAATATTTATTCTGTGAAATATTGCAATGTATAATCTAGTTTCATAATTCAAATATTAAAAGATGTGTGTGTGTGTGTGTTTGACTATTCCATCCTTATGCCTTGCTCACCTGACATTTTATGTTTCTTATGCGCAAAGAAAACTTTGATGCTACAGAGGTAACATGATGTAGATTTCCATAATTAAAGTAAATAAGGACTTTCACTAACTGAAATGAAGAAAGTTGGCTTTTAAAATATTTGTTTTATTTTTTAAACTATGTGCATTTGTGGCTCTGTGTGTGGGAATATGCATGTGTGTTCTGGTGATCAATGTATCAGAGAGAATGGCATCCTTGGATCTGGAGTTACAGGTCATTGTGAGCCACTCAACTTGGGTTCTGGGAACTGAACTGGATCCTTTGCAACAGCAATATGGTCTCTAAGCAATCAGGAATCTCTCCAAATCCAGATGGAAATATTTTAGTGATTTTTCCAATAGATCCTTTTAGAGAATATACTAATTAAACAATTCATAAGCAGAAATTCTGAATGACATACCTCTCTTAGTGTCCCCTTTAATGCATGCAAAGTATCTGACAATCTAACCTTGACTTGAATTGCTTTTATTACAATTCTTGAATTTCTTTCTGATAAGAAGCATCTGTTGATCTTTCCCAAAGATTTAAACATATTTTATGTTATGCTGATTTACTCCTTATGATGTCAATGACCTCTGGGAAAGCAGTTTAGCCAGTTCCAGTCTTGTGGGAGTGGCTAAGAGAGAAATCTGGTCTTTCTCCTAAGAGAAGGAAAACTCATAAAATAATGGCAATAATCATACCTTTGTGGTTTTTATCTTACTTTCCAAACATTTTTCATAGAGAATAACTTTAATTACCAAAGTTTTGAGAATGTTTACGTAAAACCTTAGGTAGATATTTCCATCCTTATTTAAAAATAATATTTTGAATCTCCGTATGTATCTAAATAATTTAGAAATGCAAGTTTCCAAAAAGTTCACAATACAATAAGCACTATTGGTTAATACTGGGCTTAGGAGTTTTATTAACCTCTTGTGTGATTGCTATGGTAAAATAAGAAGCATCAACAACTTTAAGGAAGTAAAACTTGGTTTTGGCTCATACTTTAGGTGGTTCTTCCCATGGATGCTTGGCCTTACGTTCTTGGGATGAACATCATAGTAATCAGGGCTTGTAGCAGAAAAGATTGCTCACTCATGGTAGACATGTAGCACAGTGCCTCCTAAAATTTTATTTGTTTAATTTAGTTTAATTATTTTACAAAATAATTACTTATTATACTTTATATTTTTATTCATTGGAATTTATAATGTTTTCATGTATCCAGTAATATTTAGATTTGTTTTCATAAATCATATTTTATTAACTCTAATCATTTTCAAAACTTGCATTTGTGTTTTGGATAGGTTTATAATGTCATCATATATTATCTTCAGTTGTGATGTTGGGATTTTCAGATTTTTCTTTTATGTCCTTTCATTAATATTACTTTGAGTTATCATAGTATATATATGATGTTAGAAAGTGTTAGTGTGTGAAATTACTATAATTGATGCAGAAGAAGCCTTTGATTAAATTCAATATTACTCATTGTTAAAAATTATAAAAAATTAGGAAGAGCCCTATTTTAGACTAAATTGATGGTCAGCATTACAATGAGTAGAGAAAATCTGAAAACAATGAATCTAAAATCAGAACACGTGGTGTCTGTTTCTTACTTTTACAAACACAATTTTTGATATCTTAGCCAGACTTCATTAGAATTGCTTTTACATATTTTTAGGAGGTTACTACTATACTAGGTTTCCATATCACCCCACAGATTCTCCTCAATTCTGTCTTTCTCATTTTCTCTCCCTCCATTCTATCTTCCCTACCCTTACTCACTTGATACTTTTGGTCCTACTTCCTCAAGCCTCAGTCCACACATAAAATCTATTCTCTTTCTCATTGGCCATCTACCATCACCAAACAAATCTCCAGGACTGAGACTGGATTATATCCAATTGGGTTTTGGCCAAGGAGGTCCCATAGAAATCCCATGGAAAACAACCCAAGCTGTTGAAGAGATAACATTGCTCTCCGAAAATATATAGCAAGGTTCAATGCTGAAGACAGCAACTACACACCTTATTGAATATGGAGAAGTCAGGCTTACATAGAACCCACACTTCTAACTTCTACTGTTTTTGGTATGGGAAGGTAATTTGCAGGTCACCAAAAGAGAAACATAAGCATCAATTAAGCCACAATCCCTTTAATCTACAATATTGTCTTGATAGAAGAAAATGCTAGGGCAATGCTAACCCAAATCTTGTAGAGTTACCAATGTCTTATTTGACTTCAGGCCTATTTTACAAGATACAACCTGTACCTGGCACTGCTTGGGTGACCAAGAACAAGAGCTTAGATATCACAGAGACCTTTCTAGGGTAAAGCCACATATTACTCTTTAAAAAAAAGTAATGACAAAATTATTTTAGTGATTATTCTACTATACTCAGAGATAGATGCCTCTTTATTCAGCCATTATCAGAGAAACTTCCTGCTGCAGCAGATGGAAACAAATACAGAAACCCACATGCGGGGGGGGTGGTGGCAGGGGGGGAACGTATTTTGGAACAGAGTTGTAAATGAAATGTCCCCATCAAATCCGACCTCTCTGAGATCAAGGAATTCTATAGAAAGAGAGCAGAGGAGTGTGAGAGCCAGAGGTGATAGAGAACACTAAAGAACAAGTTCTGCTAAATCATCATTTATGAGTACAGCTAATGCAAACTCACAGAGCCTGAAGCAACAAACACAGACTACAAGGGTCTGAATCAGGCCTTCTACACATGTATTGTGGCATTTATTTTGTGTTTTTATGGAACTGCTGAGTGTGTAAATGAGTGTGTCTCTGACTCTTGTACCTTCTCTTGGGGCTCTTTGCCTTACAGTGATTTTCCCTTTTCAACTTCCATGTGATAGTTTTTGTTTTCTGTCTAATTATATGTATTTTGTTATACTTTGTTGCTATTTCTTATGATGGGGGACTCTAGTTAGGATATATTGTATGAAAAAGAATTTATTTTCAATAAAAGGGAAAAACTCAAATGTTTTTTAAAAAAAGCAATGGGCATGGGAATTATGAAGTGTCTCAGAAAACAATAACTCATATGTTTTAAAACAAGAAAGGGCAAATAAACAGATAAGTCTATCTTCTTCATCCACTCCCATAAAAAACATAGATAGAAAAAGATAGAAAGGGAGAAAGAAAGAAAGAAAGAAAGAAAGAAAGAAAGAAAGAAAAAGAGTAATCTTAACAAGAGCAATAATGCAAGAAAGCAACTAAAAGGAACATAATTAAAAATCAGAACGATTATAAAACTGTCCCTATATGTAAATAATATGATCCTATTCTAATAGAATCTACTGTAACACTCTATGTTTGATAAATATTTTCACAAAGCAACAGGATACAAAATCAATAAACAAATATCAGTATCTTCTTTTATATAGAAATAACATATTTCACGTAAACCAGAGAAAATATCTAATTCATAATAGCCTCAACAATAAAATGAAATGTTTAAGCATAATTTTAAGGAGGAAAATAAAATATCTCTCTAATGAAGATATAAAGTACTGAGCAGAGAAATTATAAAAATTTGTAGAAGATGGAAAGACCTCATATGTTCAAGGGTATGCAGAGCTCATATTACTATATTACAATCAATGACTGTGTATCACTTGCATTCCCCATAAGAATTTCATTAGTAATCTTCCTAGAAGTATAAGAACAACCTTAAAATTCATATGGAAATAGAAAAGGCCTGGACTAGGCAAAATAACTCTGAGCAAGATGTACTGAACATATGAGGATACAATGCCTGCTTTCAAGCTAAAGAGCCATAATAACAAAGACAGCATGACATTGTGACACGGTTGTTGTGTATACCAATGCAATAGAACAAAAGATATAGAAACTGGTCTGCATGATACAATCTCACTCCTGAGATGTTTGGCTAAATCATACAATGGAAGAAAAGGCTGTCTCCTTAACAAGCACTTCTGTGAAAACTACATATACATATGTTGCTATATATAACAAAAGAAACAATTAAAAATGTGAAATTATTTAGAACTAGAGAAAATATTTTTCAGTATTAATTGACCCAATTGGATATAAATATCCAGAATGTATTAATAACTCTAACAAATAACTCCTCTTTGTAAAAGGTATTTAACCTCAGACCAATCCTGAGAATATGGGGTATAGCTTCATCTATTTTCCACCATGACAATAAAGATCTTAAGACCATAACTTAAGACCCTGGACTATCTCTCCTCTTTGGGGCCCCTGCTGTGGGGAGCTGTGGAGAAGGTCTTCAACTACCGAGCTGCCCTCTAACCTCCCCACCAATGACCTCTCTACGTTCCAGCCATGGAGGCCCAGCAACTAGAGCCAGCTGTGGCCCAGCCAAGCTGTCCCCCTTTCTGGAGTTCGTCCCCCTCACCCCTTTGTCTACAGGTCGATCCAGCACATATGCTCCCAGTCTCGGTCCTTCTGTAGCCTCTCAGTGGTATCTGAGAGCCCAAGAGTTTGAGACCAGTCAGTCCCCGGGGGGTCTCAGACTGTGTTCTCCCCACCCCCAGAGAGGGGCCCTCCAGCTTCTCACAGTTCAATGTCTGCCTGATGCAATGCAGAATAAACTCAGACAAATTCCCAGGCCTTACTTCTCTGAGCCACTGCCCCAACCCCTTGGGGCAGCAGACATGTGGGACCCACAACTCAACACACAGGACCCGCGCCCATGCTCAGGCCACAGAACAACAGGTGTCTAAATGTTTTTCTTCTCTTTGAGTTATCTCAGCTACTTTATCCTGAGATAGAAAGGCAATTGACTTTAACCGTTTACAAACAGGTATAGAATCAAATCACCACAGTGAAATTTAATGTAGGGAATCTGACAATCACCACCGGATAACAGGAGAACATGAGATAGGATACAATAATTTATTCAACGCTCAAGTCTACATAGTTCCTTGTGTAAACAGCTGACAGTTAAAATTACCATCCAAGTTCATTGTAAAACAAAAACTGTTAATGGTAAATCATCATCAAAGTATGAAGAAATGTTAAGAACACTGTTAAAGTTGGGGAAAATCTAACAAAAATTATTCTTAATGATACAATAATGTAAACTTTTCATCTATCAGGTGTAGGAAGAATCTCTAAGTTACTGTGTGGATACATTACCTGTCAATAAAAACCTATGACCTAGAAGAAAGGATAGAATAGAAGGTGGGACATCCATTAGGCAGAAAGGATTCTGGGATAGAGTTAAAAAGGCTCTGGAAAGATTACCCCCCTACAGGAAGGAGGACAAACACATGAAAGCTGAGCAGAGGTAACCAGCCATATGGCAAAATTTAGATTAGCATAAATGGGATTTTAAGTTATGAGCAAGATGGAGAATGAGCCGAAGCTTATGGCCATGGTGTTTGTAAATATAACAAAGCCTCCGGGAACCCAGGCATAGGCAGAACTTACAGCACACAGCCTACAATGATTGGGATCCCTATATAGAAATTTTTCATAAAAATAAGTCAGTATGTTATATGATTTTTACAGATAAAACAGATAATAGAAATTTTCTATTTTAATAATACTTTCTACATAGTATATAAATTAGTATTTATGATTTTTAATGTGATATCCAACAATAAATATCACCAAATATGTACAAATGTATAAGCATTTAATGATAATTATTGAAATGAAGGTACTTTAATTAATAGTGGGTACATAATGTTTATATATTAAAAATCGATGCTGAAATGATATGATTATATTTAAGAATTGTTTCTTTTATATTTCCTGTTATTTAAAGCAAAAAAGAAACTTGGGAGGTTATTGAATTTTCATGTGGTATCAGCATTATTAAAATTTATTAAATATGATTATTTGATATTGAACTAAAATTGGATCCTAAGTCAATAAAATGGGATACATAAAAATATGTTGACAATAAAGGTCAGATTGTAAACTTCTGGGGATGCAACATTTGGTGTAAAATAAATATATATGGAAAAGATCTGTGACCTTACAGGTGGCATGAAAAGTTAGTTGTAGTTAAATTGCATATGAAACTGCTATAAATATAATATTTTGGCAATAAATACAATATATAGTGAGATAACTACTTTATGATTTTTAGGCTATTTTACACTCTACACAAAGCGTTAGTCAGAAGAGAAGCAATTTATAAATTCAAATGTCAATCCATTTAACAATAGCAGTAATAAAATGAACAGAAAGAAACCAGAAGCATACAAATCAACAGATATATATCTTAAAAATATTTTGAGAAGTTAGGAAAGTGAATTGGAGTTTTCCCGAAAGGAATATATTAAGTGAACAATCATAAGATGTGTATTGTTTTAGAGCAGCAGATGGAAAAATCTATACAGAATTATTCTGAGCAATTGACTAGATAATAGATAGACAGATAGATAGATGACAGGTAGGTAGATACATAGTAGATGAAATCAATAGATGATAGATTTTAAATGAGATAGATGATAAATTAGATAGATAATACATAGATGGTAGATGATAGGTAGATATAGTATATAGATAAAATTAATAAATGACAGACATATTTTAAATTAGATGATAGATGATAAACTAGATAGATCGATTGCTAGATAAATGTTAGATCCTTAGTAAGAATGCTTGAGGATTTGAGAAAATCAAGTGTTAGAGAAGATGTAAACAAAGAGAAGTATTTCATTCTATGGCTTTGGAAGTAGAAATTGAATTACTGACTTTTGTAATTTTTCTTAACTAATGTCTTCTGAAGGGTAGGTAATTAGTACTTTTACATGTTTTTCAATGTGAAATAAAGTTATGTGGACTAATTTCTAAACCAAGAGAAACTTGGATTTGAAAGAAAAAAAATTAGTATTCTTCACTGTTTTCCTTGCTTTTGTCATTAAGTTGACCATTATCTTAAGGCAGACTTGTTTTAGTGCCTCAGGCTGCTTCCTACAGACTGTTCTTCACTTTCTTTCATTAATCCAATTAATCAGTAATGGATGTCTCTCCTAATCCCCAGCTACACTGCTTGTAGGCTTTTTTTGACCCCTTAGATTCATTTCTGCTGTAATAATCCAATTTAGAAATGTCAGATAATAGTCGCTATCTAGTTTTAGAAAATTCTGAGAATCACATTATAGAAAGGATAATGTTAATATTTTTGGAAGGACTGACCCTAAGATTTTATTATTTTTTTTCTCTTGAAACTTTTCTATAACATCTTTCAAAGTAGAATAAAATGTTTCCTATAGATATGTTTGAATTATCAAGTTAAGCAATGATATATAGGCAGAGTAGCTAACACATAAAGGAAAACTATGTCCCACAGTAGTTTTCCATGATATGAACAATCCACCATCACTAATGAAAACTAAAGTTGTATTGGTAAATATGACTAAAAAAGAATTAGAAAATTCTCATGTGACTACAGCACCATAGCACAACTACTTTTTGTGAATCCTTGATTTCAGTGACATAATGAAGCATTCCATGTCAATATGGAGTCCAGAGACTACACACTAGCATGGAAAAGGGTCTTAGATCTGGTATTCATCCCTTTGGCAAAAGGATGGTGTTCAAAGAACCTGAATTTTGCTCTTACTGGTGGTTATAGATGAGCCTTAATTTACTGTGCAAAAGTTAATTTAGAAATTCCTAAATTTTAGTAAAGATAGAATTACATTTGGCAAACCAGTTTCAACAACATTTTTTTGTGATTTATTCATTTTTAGTTTTTTGTGATATATTTATTTTTATTTATTTATTTTTAAATTAAATCGTAATTTTTACTTATTCACACAGAGGTTATAAACACAAAAACACAAGATGTGGGGAAGGGGATGACACTGGAGCGTGGGTGTTCAGGGGGAGTACAGATATCTTTCAGAACCGGGTATCGGCTGGGTGAAGGTTCAGAGGACAGGTCACTATGACTCTGCCTAAGATTCACTTGTCCTCATCTAAGTTGGTACTATCTACCAAGGCTACCTATTTACAAGGTCTATGACTACTCAGGCTGGTAAATTTCCACAAAAGCTGCCTGTCTACAATAGCTTATAACAATTTGTTTCAATGTTTTTCCACAGAGACCCAAGACTTTGTGTTAGCATACATGTATGACAGGCCTATTGCTGATTTTAGGCCTTCAGTGTATAAGCAGGGCTGCCCCTGACATCTCCTCCCTTCTCTAAGTGTAGAAGGGCTGTGGCAATTCTAATCTTGCAAAGACAGGGATAGAGGGCTGACATCCAGTAAAGGAAACTTGTTTGGGAGCTGTTCTGAAGCTTCTTTTTAAACCTTAAAGTGCTCAAAACATATCTATTAATATTTTTTAAAAGTTTAGTTGTCTCCTAAATTGAATTTACCTTCCCTTTTTAGCATTGTAAACTTAGCCAGACACATTGATTTCCAGAAAAGAAACATTTCATTTCCATGCCTTCTTACAGTGAGTAATACATACCATTCTGTCTGTCATAAATGGAAGTGCAATAAGGTTCCTCCTAGGAACCTGCCATCCTTGAACAGAGGGTAGCTCTCAGCCTCTGCAATAGCCTCTGGTATCAGGATGCTCAGGTGTGAATATTAATTATTCCCTTGTCTTTTTCATCTTGTATATGTTACTAACATCTCTACAAGCTTCAGAATATCTCACAAACATAGTTTTTAGTCTTAAAAGGAGAATATTTACATGCATTCCCTTCTAGTGCTATGGCAAAGTTCGAGACAATTGTGTCATCTTCAGTACATAGCTCTCAAATCTCAAGTGTTTATTAAGCTTAATTATGATAATCCAAATGGATGCCTTCTTACTTCTGATGGATTTAGGGAGGTGTGTAGTAGTACTAACCATAAAATGTTGTCATAGATTATTAGTTAAGTGACACAGACAAATTTTTCTGTTCCTCTGCCCCAGTCCCCTTTCCTTGCTATGACAACACAAGACTGCAAGGCTGTGAGGCTGCAGCTGTGAGGCTGTGGGGCTGCAAGTTTCCTGGCTACATGATTTGTCTTCTGATTATGTGATCACCACCACTGGTGCTAAGCTCTCTAACTTAAGCAGAAGAATGCCTACTAAGTGAAAGCAAAGGTGTTTAAGTAGTGAACTATACTTGGAATCTCAAACCCTTCTTCTTTTCCTTTATTTCCTTTCTTAAGGAGTTCCTGCCACTTACGTAGGTTGTATAAATATAGGGAAATACATTGTACAAAGCCATTAAACAGAGGAGTAGAATTCAAGTATAAATGAAGCAACAAGCATGAGCATAAAATTGAGAGAATGAGACCAATGGAGTAGGGGGCATTGACTGCCCCCACCCGTTCTGCCATTTGATATCTTCTGATTTGTTCCCAGCATGCCACACCCATGCTGTTCTGCATCAGTGCAAAAATACTCAATAAATTTCTCTCAAACTGAATCCAAAAACATATGAAAACAATCATTCACCACGATCAAGTAGGTTTCATACCAGAGTTGCAGGGATGGTTCAATATACGGAAATCCATCAAAATAATCCATTATATAAACAAACTCAAAGAAAATAAAAACCACATGTTCATTTGATTAGAAGTTGAAAAAGCATTTGATGAAATTCAACATCCCTTCATGTTAAAAGTCTTGGAAAGATCAGAAATTCAAGACCCATACCTAAACATAGTAATAGCAATATACGGCAATATTTTTGCTTCCTGTTTGACATCATTAATGCGTATTACTGTTATATACATGAAGGCATTTGTGCTATGGCCATTTAAATTCTTTGGCCCTAGGGGATTTTTATATTATCCATTTCTTGGTTTAGGAGACTGTTCTTTTCATTTAAGTATCTTTAAATTTGTTAAGATCATACTTTCTTTTTGTGTTTTGAAATTTAAAGATAATTTTAATCTTTCACTTTTATTTTTCCTACTTCCTTATTTATTTATTTATTTATTTGAGTACTCTATCTTCATGCATACCAAAAGAGGGCATCAAATCTCATTATAGATGGTTGTGAGCTGCCATGTGATTGCTGAGAATTGAACTCAGGACCTCTGGAAGAACAGCCAGTACTCTTAAGCTCTGAGCCATTCTCCATTGACTATTTCTCCTTTTAACCATGTATATTCATTGTACTTAGGTTTGGCTTTCATTTTCTATACAAGTATGCACAGCTTCCAAATCCATGCACTTACTTTTCTCTCCTCTCATTCCTCCTTAGTCCTCCTCATGCTGAAAAAACAGTTTTACTTCAACCGACATCCAATCCATACATATTATTTTATTTATTTATGTAAGACGTAGAACATGCAAATGAGTGAAAACATGTTTGTCTTTATGAACCATTTTTCATTTGCTCAGTTGAATTTTCCTGCACACAACACAATTTCATTCTTCTTACTTGCAGAAGAAGATACCATTGTCTATACTCAGCTCATTTTCTTTAACAGTTTCTCTGTCGAGGGACATGTAACTTTCTTTCCTAACTTAGCTCTTAACAGTGTTGCAGTATGCGGATGTCTCTGTGATGCATTGACTAAGAAGCCTTCAAGTTTGTTTACTCTTATTTCTATGAGGATCACATGATATTGTCCTAACATTAGAGTCTCGTATTCTACAGAAAATAATTCACTTTTGTATGTCCTATCAAATTAGGATCATGACATTTGATTTCTACACATAATAAATTATTTCTTAATATATGATCTATGCATGCATAGAGTAGTTTTGATCAGGAAAAATGCCTTCTCAACTTCTTACCTCTTCAGTCTGCATTCTCTCACAGCCTTTGTTCCATTTGTCAGAGAAGTCTGGTATGTACCTTCTAAATAGAACTATATGCCAAGAACTCTGACTTGCTTCATATCTTTTACAAGTGATTTAATAATGGTGTCTAAAAATGATACATAATCAACATTTCCTATTTGAATAATGACTTTATAAGTACAATCATGTTATTCTCAATAGAGAATAACATGTGAGTGAATCAACCTGCCTAAGAGGCAAAAATATGTTAAATCAATAGCACTGCTAATTATTTTAGAATTTATTTTTTCTATAAGGGGTAACAAAATTATATAGTTAGCTTTTGTCATATTAACCGTGTTTTATAGTTTGTCAATAAAAATACTGGAAGAATCATCTTAAACCCAATAATATCAGTAATAACTGCAAATGTGTCCTTATTTCATTTTTTACCAAAACTTATTTTTAATTGAGCAGCGGTGTACTCTTCAAATTCAAAATCTGCTATTATGACGGTATAGCTGACACAGTCTCCCCTAGGACTGCACTGCATTAGGTTAAACAATTACTCCTTTCATATATAAACTTTCCTGTGGGTATAAGAATCTGCCAATTTAACTTTTCTTAACAGGTTTTTATAACCACAACTATTTTCTCACCTTTAATTATTTTTCTACTGTTTGTGTATATTAAACAAAACTGATCCAATTGCAGAGCCTTCTATATAAAAGTCCTGATTTTATTAAAAATGTCCAGGGGTTTTTTAACCACAAAAATATAGTAAAACTTGACAGTAAATTAAGAATATTCATAGATTAATGGAACTGGGTACACTATGACAAAACATAACGTATGACCAAAACATTAGTTGTACATATTTGAAGCTACAAGTCTTTAATATACCTTCCATGTCTCATGTACTAAGGCTGATGACCTCTTTTTGAACTATATAAGCCTACTTTCTTAAAGTATTGCGATTTTCTGTGTCAAAGCCCCTTAACTTCTTGGCATTTCTTTCTTTTCTTTCTTTTAGTTTTTCTGAAAATAGATGTTTTTTATTCAGTTTATCCAGATTATGGGTTGCCCTCCCTGTACTCTTCCCTGTCTTTGCTCATACCCATTCCATCCAGATCCACCTCCTTTCAGTCTCTTGTTAGAAAACAAACAGGCATTGAAGTAATAATAACAAAACAAAGTAAAAGAAAATGATTTTAAACAAAAACAGGTCATAATAGGATATAGCAGTCAACCGGAATAATAATAAAAAAACAACCAACAAGAAAGGACACAATAAATAGAAACAGGTACAGAGACCCTACCTTAGGGCACTCTCAGGAATTTCATAAAAAAAATCACAAAAACAGAAGACACAGTAAATACATGGAAGACTTGAAGGAAAACTGTGATATGGATGTATTGTATGACAGAAGAATCCATGTAAAAGATAAGAGTAGTTTGCTTCCCCAGTGAGTCTTCCTTGGAGATGACTAAACTTTTATTTGCCAGTGATCACCTATTGTAGATAGCTTCTGGTTTAGGGATAGAGGCATCTGTTTGCCATTTATCTCTAAGGTCTCATATGGTGCAGACCCCTGCAAGGCCTGTTTATGCTGCCTCAGTCTCTGTGAGTTCTCTTGAGCTTTGATCATGTCGATTTAGAGGGCCTTGGTTCTTAGGTGTTCTCCATCCCCTCTGGCCATTCTTTCTACCTCCTACTTAACAGATTCCTTGAATCCTGAAAGGAAAGATCTCATGGAGACATTTCTATTAGGGCTAATGGTTATAAGAGCTCTTGTTTTCTGTATAACATCTGACTGTGGATCTCTGTACTTGTTCCTATCTGCTAAGAATCAAAAAAGCTTTTCTGATGATGGCTTAGCAAGGCTATGATCAAAGAGTATGGCAGGATGCCATTAGGACTTTTTTTTTTTATTGTAGTGATCTTTTAGTAGACCAGTGAGATTTAGCTTTTCCTACGTCTCTGGGTTATTTAGTTTCCAGTTCTGCATTAACTGTGGGTTCTATCTTTTGTAGTGGGCCTTAAATCAAAGCAGATATTGCTTGATTGTTCTCACAAGCATTGTGCTAGCATTGCACTAGCATATCTTGCAGAGAGGACACCATTTTAGGTCAGAGGGTTTGTAGCAATGTGTCTGTTTCTTTACATGTTTGGTATAGTGTAGTGTATATTTCTGCACCAAAGAGACTAGAAGGTAGGGATGGTGGCACCATCTCAACTTCTCTGTGTTCAATGAGTTGTGTCAGTGTTCTCTTCAGCTGTAGGGCTTTATATGCATAAAGCAACCGACAGCCTTGGAAACAGCATGGGTTTGGGGAGTCTCATGGGAGCCCTTTGCCTCACAATAATTATAATTAGCAATAACCCATTCCAGGTATTGGAAGATTCATTTGTTGATAACAAAGGTTGAGGCTCTGTCTTCCTTTATTTGGCAGGTTCATTTAGATCAAATTAATATATATATATATATATATTAATTGTCTGTGACTCCCATCCTTATGTATCCTCTGTAGTTCTAAGATTGTAGTTTGCTTATCAATGACCTAATGGCTAATAACCTAATATAAGTGAATATATATCATTTTTGTCTTTTTGGGTCTGGGTTATTGTACTCAGTAAGGTTTTTTTCCTATTTCTATTCATTCATCTGTAAATTTATTTTTGCTGGCTAGGCAATATTCCATTGTGTAATTTACCAAATTTTCCCCATCCATTCCCCTGTTGAGGGAAATCCAAGTTGTTTCCAGTATTTGGCTATTATTAATAGAGGTTGACCATTTTGTCAGTTGCCCTTGATCTAGCAATTGCAATGGGAGAAAATAATCCAGGTTATTAGATGCCCTTGATAATAATCCAGTAAATGGAGGTTAGAGTAGTCAGTGAGACTAATGGGTTGTGAGATATTTAAGTTTGCTTTTACTGCATGAACCGTCTGTAGATTCCTAACAGCTATAGTGTTTATCTAGTACTGTAGGTTCAAACTAAGTGATTCATGTAGGTTCATCATCCAGTTCATCTCCTTTCAGGTGGCTTATTGTATATGCCTTCGTTGATACTGTCTTTTCCTCTCCTTTCTCAGCAAATTGAAAATGTGTCTCATTAGCTGCATTTTCTTGGAGCATTAAAACCTGTTAGATTTTCTTCTGTATTTTCCACTTCCAGTAGGAAACATTTTGAATGAAATCTGTGCTGTTTCTTGTCCTCTTTAAGTCATAAAAGTATTCCCATAGTGAGAACATACTCTCAGTCCTCAAATAAATTCCCAGCAAAATTATAGCACAGATAACTCGGTATCAATAGTAACTTTTAATGAGAATTTATTTCATAAAATATGTGTATATATTAATCATGAAAATAGGAAGGTAAAAAAACTCAGGTAGCTTTAAAATACATGTTAATATTAGTGAAAAAAATTAAGTAGAAAGGATATTTAATCAACCAAGACACTTGAGAAAATGTTACTGTCGCTTTGTAATTAGAAATAATTTTAATATGCAAGTGCAAAAAATGTAATCAAAGTAGTTTAATGTGTCCTTTATTAATACTGTAAAAATTAATGACTTCAAAGAAAACTGATTATCTTACTTGCCTTTTCAAATATTTAAAATAAAGTATTTTTCTGCATCCTCTAAATCCTACATAATATTAAACTGCTTCATTAAGGTTGGTATATACAAAAATACCTTTCCAGAAATCAGGGGAAAATGGGCTTGGTGTGAGATATTATTAAACAGATTTGTTTTTCACAATATCAGAACATAAAGCATTTCTCCCAAATGAGAATAGCTTCCAGAAGTAACATTTGTAATGAGTAAATATTTTAATTTTATTTTATTAATTAAAACTTAATCATAAAGAGCTTATAAGCAAAAACCATCATGTACTGAAAATAATCAGACCCAAAGTCTATCCATCTCACTGACCATTCATATGACTGGAATAGACATTCTGAAATTGTGGAGGATTCCATTGAATTTTACATTTTCACTGTCAAATATATTTTTATATTTTATACACCGTTTCATCCCCAAACCCCAAGACATCCATGACATGTTTACTATTAAAAAATTAGCTTAATAAACTCTTTAATGACTCAAGTGATCTTTGTTTGCATTCACACCTTCCTTATTACCTAATATTTACCTTTTCTTGTTTTCCTTTCTACATGCTATACTCTATCAACTTGTACATGCAAACACATACATTTAAGCACATGTGTCATTATCCACATATAAGGAATAACATGCATTTTTATTTCTGAGATTGGGTAATCTTACTTAATATTGTATATTCTAAGTCTATCTATTTTCCTACAAATTTTGTGATTTCTCTTGTGATTACAACTGCATAATATTCTATTTTATACATGTACCAAAATTTCTGTATCTATTTATCTATTGATAGAAAACTAGGTAGGCCCATTTCTTTGCTATAGCGAATAAAGGAGCAATAAAAATGGTGTTTAATTGTTTCTGTGTTTGGGTGTAGTGTTCTTTGGGTATATGTCTGGTAACAGAATAGCTGGGACATATGGTAAGTTCTATTTTTAATTTTTGAAATTTAAAGTTTGAGATAAAATAACTACTGTGCTGAATTCCACAATGGCTATATTAATTTACGCCCCCACCAGCCACCCATCCTCAACATACTCTCACTAGCATCCTTCTTCCCTGGGGTATGAACTTTCAATAGGATTAAGCACATCCTCTTCCACCAAGGCCATACAAGGCAGTCCTCTGCTACACGTGTATCTGGGGCCACAAACCAGCCCATGAATGCTCCTTGGTTTTGGTTTAGTATTTGGGACCTACGAGGAATGTTGCAGAAATTTTCTTGCCACATTGTATTTTCAGTAGAGCTCGATGATTGGGCAGTAGAAGAGGAGGTGGACCTGGGAGAAGGAAAGAGGAAGGGGAGAAGAGAAGGAAGGGAGAAGGAGGAAGAAGTAGGAGGAAGAAGAAAATGGAGGTGGACGTATGGGTCTCTAGCAGCCTCGAGTAATTATTCATGTCAAAATGTTAGATATTGGGTAACAATTCTAATTGTGTGGGAATCTTGTGTATTGACTATTTGCTGATATATAAATCCATTGAATAATTAATAGCATTAAGAGTTTTCTTTCTACCAGGTACCACGAGGTTGGTGGGCATTGTCTGCTCTAACCTGAGAACCGTAAGGGTGATGGAGTTGACCCAAAGGCCATGCCTGGAGCTGTGGAGTCCATGGAACTGGCTGGTGAAGGCAACGGCCACACCAGCTTTTTGTGGGTCCCGGGCTGGTGCTTCTGGCTAGCCAGTGCTGTGTTGGAGCTGGGGCATAGAGCACCAACATGGTGGCAGCTAGGGAACTAGCCGAGCTAAGTGTGCCTTTTCTTTTTTTTAAAGATCTCCAGCTACAGATGAGTCTAGGTTAGTTGACACTGTTGTTCTTCCTATGAGGTTGCAATCCCTTTCAGCTCCTTCAGTCCTTCCTCTAACTCTTCCATATTGGTCCCTGACATCATTCTGATGGTTGGTTGTAAGTATCTGCATTTGTCTCAGTCAGTGGCTGGTGGAGCCTCTCAGAGAACAGCCATCAGGCTTCTGGCTGAACATACAATTATGGCCTTAGTAATAGTGTCAGGATTTGGTGTGTGCACATGGGATGGATCCCAAGTTGGGCTGGTCTCTGGATGGCCTCTCCTTCAAGCTCTGATCCATTTTTGTTCCTGCATTTCTTTTAGACAGGAACAATTCTAGGTTAAAATTTTTGAAGATGTGTGAATGGTCCCATGCATCAACTGGAGACAATGTCTATCTACTGGAGGTGGTCTCTTCCAGTTCTATCTCCCAACTGTTGGTCATTTTGGCTAATGTCATCCCCATTTAGTCCTGGTAGCCTCTTACATCTCAGACTTTCTGGAGGTTTACCCTGCCCGCTAACCCCTACTGCTGCATATTTTGATTCATTCTTCTGGCCTTCTGGACATCCCTCCAGTCTCTCCCCATACCTGATCCTGCCCCTCCTTTTCTCCTCCTCCCTCATCTCCCCCACTCAGTTTCTTCCCTACCTTTGCCTCCAATGATTATTTTGTTCCCCTTCTAAGTGGGTTTCTGATACTCACACTAGCTGACCTACATGTCTCCCGTGAACTTGTCCCTTCCCCCAAATCTGCCTTTACCCATGCTAATATTATCCAACAGGAAAACCAGTCTCAGGAGGAACTACAAGCTACCCTCTCCTGGCTACAGTACATTCAATATGCAGTGGACCTCCTTCCCTTAAAGACCCACCCCAATTCTTCCCAATGCTTTTTCTGTGCCACTCTCTCCCAGCCATTATTAGCAGCTGTTCCCATTAACTTTTCCCTTTACAGCTTCCACAGATCCCTGCCCATGAGGAAAGCATAGGACATTCCTCTTTTTGACCTACCCCCACCTCTTTGCCTTGTAGGGCCCTCCTCAAAACCCCATCTGACATGTGCCCATGACATCACCATCACCAAATCAGTATGTGTTAGCCTTCCTGCCCTCCTCTAGTACAAAGGCACTACAGGTGCCTGTATCAACTCTCATTTTCAGGGCTTCTACACCGCTGTGATTGTTGTCACCCCAGGTTTATCTCTATGAAAATGAAGAACTCGCCTTGCAGATGGGAGGAAGCCAAAAGAAGAGAGAAATCTTCATCCCTCTGCTCATTGGGCTAGGTCTTGCTGTTTCGATTGGTGCTACTGGAACTGCTGGAGCAGCCCATGTCCAAACACAGCGTCTGGCTGGCGACTTCCAGGACAAGCTTGACCAGGAATGGCCTCTACTACGGACAGCCTTGAATCCCTTCAACACCAGATAACCTCTTTAGCAGGAGTGGCTCTCCAAAACCGGAGGGCCCTGGACTTGTTGACTGCTGAACATGGGAGGACTTGTGTTTTGTTGGAGGAGGAATGTTGCTTCTATGTCAATGAATCTGGGCTGGTAGAACAAGATGTACAAATGCTCAAGGAGCTCTGGGGAAACCTCTGGGCATGCTATGCTCCCAACACCCCTACCCCTTGGTACTCTAACCCCTTGATGGCTTGGATTCTTCCCTTCCTTGGCCCCATACTAGCCATTGGAGCCCTACTTCTCCTGGCACCCTGCCTCATTCAAATTTTAAAGCAACAGAGGAGTAGCATTGCAAAAGTGACTACCAATCAGGTCTTGGTTCAGTATTAAACTGTTCGCAACATAGGAGACACTTATTCTGATGACACCTCTCCTTTATAAAAGAAAAAGGGGGCATTGTGGGGCAGTGAGCTATGAGAAAAGTCCAGGATACGTGGTAGAAGAGCTCTAGAACCCCAGCACCCTGGCCTGAAAAGGACTACTGGGACGTAAGGCGATTCGGGCTTTTCCCAGACATCTGGCTCTCTCAGCTTCAGCTCTCCACAGTCCCTCCCACAGACAGGTCCATGGTCATTGACCACATAGGAGTAGCACCATCATGCAGATGAGGCATTCCCAAGCTCTCAGACAAAGCCAATAGGGGTTACCTGCTGCCAGACCTTAACCCACCCCAAAACTGTGTATATAGGCCAAACTCAAAAGTAAAGGTGTGCAAAATTCTTCCCGGTGTCTGAGAGCTTCTGTCATGGTCCCTACCCTCTTTGTTGATCAGCCAGTGCCTCACCGAGGCACTTCAAAGAGCTGTAACACTTTTCAAATTGCTGTAACAGATTTCCCCTCTCCGCTGCTGCTGAGACATTGAGACAGGGTTGGTGCCTGGAGCAGAAGCTGACGCTCCTGTCTGCTCCCCATTGTCCCTCCCGGGCCGCCCGTGGACAGAGGAAGCCAGGCAGCCACCGATCACACCCTGTCCTCAGCCCAGTCAGAGATCCTTGTGGGATCCATCTGGAAGCAGACCCGCAGATAATTGATCAGGAATGCTTTTTGTGAGTAATTAGGATGGATTAAAGTACTTTAATCTCAGGACATATAAAAAAGATTTTACATAAAGTGAAGGGGGAATTTTTTCAACTGATTCAGGAGAGATGAGAAACTCTGTTATATAAAAAATAAGTAATATGATTATTTAAAAGTTTTATTTTTGTTTCTTTTTCTTTATTTGCTGTCTGATTTTGGAGTGTTTCACTATATTCTCAGGCTTGTCTGGAACTTGTTATGTAGGCCAGACGAGTTTAGAACTCACTGTTGAGCCCAAGTGAGCCTTGGGATGGTAGCCTTTCTGCGTCATCCATTGAAGTGAGAACCACTTCTCCTGGATTAACTGCTGGCTTCTATTTTAATTTTGTATATGCAGTGGGTATATCAAGTCCATAAAGGCAAGTCTGCATTTTTGTTGATCATGACACACATTTCTGGAGAGTATTTTTAAATGAAGTGTTTGGTTAATTTTTATTTAAAAAATAGTAATTGCCATTACAATTAACAGTACTAATTGGCTTTATGCTAACTCAGAGGATACAACAAGATGTAAGCTCAGTGCTCTAACTCAGCCACTGTTACTTCTTATGCTGTAGCTCTCTAAATCTTCCACACATTTAAAAACAGGACACTTCTTAAAAACGAAGAGAGTTTATTTTTCATGAAAGATTTGCTTAAAACCAAATTATAATCATGCAATCAAAATTATCATGTTATTCAAATTATATTATTGTTTTTAGAGTATGAAAATAATTGACCATACACATTGGGACTCAGTGATGAAATGAAAAACTATGTTTTCTGTTAATTTTATGAGTACCCATCATACAAACAAGACATACCCAACTTCATGAAATGTCCTTAGGCAAGACCTGGTTAAACTTGGAGATAAATTTTAAGGCTCAATAGAAATAGTTTACATGGAGTATGTGATCTTGAATTCATGTGTATAGTATGTGTGGCTTCAAATACTTTCATAGGAATGAATATATATCTATATCTCCTTCATATTTGTGTTTTACTACTGACCAAAGAGACTCACTGACTGAAAGAAACTTTGGGAACTAACAAGTTTAAACTTCAGGTTACATCCTTCCTTGAAGAAGAATTCAAGAATTTAGGCATAAACTTAGGACAAACAAAGCTTGCTTTCTCACAGGCTCATACTAAGCTGGCTTACCTCATATATGCTAATGCCCAGGGAATGGTGCCTCCTATAGTGGCCTATATCCTTCTCCATCAATTGGCACTCAAGGCTTTCCTCTAAAGATGTGCCTGAGGCCAATGTGTTCTTGGAATCCTGTCATATTCCAAGATTCATTTCTCAGATGATGCTAGACTGACAAGGTGACAACTAAAGCTGTCTAAGACTCTAGGGATTTAGTAATTTAACATAGAACATCAAGTTCTATACATTGAAAGAAGTTAAAGTTAAAGGAGAAGGAGGCCGTGGCTATTGAACAAAAAGAATTTATAGTTTTCAGTAAGAAAACCACTGAGTTGATAAACACCCATATAAATATACATGGTGAGTTAATAAATATTAATGCAATTGGCTGGGAAACATTGTCATGGTTTTTGCAATTAAAAAAGGAAAGCTATATAATTACTTGTAAAATTTAAAAGCCATGGTATGCAAATTAAATCTATTGTATCTAACAGATCTGAATGGTTCAGATCTTAGATCTATAAATAGAAAAATCTGACTTTAAAGTGAATCTGAAAAGTAAGAGATGAAGAGAAGTCGTAGTTTTGAGGATAAGTAACTTTAAAAACCCAGACATTGTTTATAAATAATTATCTAATTTTAAGCTTTATCATGTTATATTTATGTCTTAATTCACAAATTTTTGATTCAGTCAATAAAGTTTCTTTTTTATAGCGTTCACGAAATATAGCTGGATGTTATGGGAGTCTGCAATTCAGACAATAAAGCAACTTGTTGTGTAAGTAACTCATGACCAAGCCAGCTCAGTCAACAGGTGGAATGAGAATATAACATGACTCCAGCCCGTACTGAAGATGAAGCAGCTTTATTTCTCTCCAGCCTGTTTTTATATTTAAAAAAATGGTTAGTTCTTATATCAAAGAATAAGTAATCAAGTGAAGTAGTGAACAAGGAGATCACACAACATAATAATTAAGCAGAGTAGTAAGTCACTGTTTTTAGTACTCCTATCTAAGCCTACTTCCTTGTCCGAGCTCAGTGATAAATGCCAAATTCCTAGAAGCAGCAACAAAAGCTCTCAACATACTCCTTTTTATGGAAGAGTCCTACTAGTTTGAAGAAGAACAACAAAAAAACTCTCAGGAACTACAAGTGAGTTGCGAAGCCATCCTGACTAGAGGGTTTCAAATAATGAAAAAAGTGCATTCTTCTGGGTATATTTGGTATGCTGTTTCTGACATCTCATTGGTGCTGTTTCTAGACTGAATCAAACAAACACTAAGCCAAGTATTACCTTCATTAATTTTATAGAAAATAGATAATAAAAATTAAGGTCCAGTTATTAATAAACAGAGGTCCTAATCTGATGGACATTTACAGAATAAACTTTTGATCTCATACACTAGCATTAAATGCTGGAGGGCAAAGGCAAGAAATAATAACAATAACAAAATACTAATGATATATAGAATAAATTTAAACAAAGTTAAAGTTATTTGAGCAAACATAATTCTCATTGGGCTATAAAGGATCCATAAACGACAAATCCAATTCAGAAAAATTCACTAATATTGAATTATTAAGGACTGAGAATGGAATTTTACATTTACTTTATGACAAATTTGAAAATGAAAGTAAAATTATAAAAATCTAGAAATATGCATTTTACCAAATGAAATTCAAGAAAAGAGATCTGTCTTATATAATGTTTCCTTTATGTTATCTTCATCGATGTTTATGAAGCTCGCGACTCATATTATCCGTCTCTTATAAAAACTCAAATTAATCCCTATCTTAAAAAGTCCATGGAGGAAAAATTAATTTTTTGTGATAATATCAAAAAATCTTTGATGTAAAGTCTTCTAAAGTGTTTACCAAAAATAGCAAAATTACATGATGACATCTCATTTTGAATAGACTTCATAATGTTAGAAGATTTATCCAGGAATCTATGTCAATCAGATAAATAGAAAACGGAGAATGGATGCATTATAAAAGAAAATAATTAACCAGTTAAAACTTTTGAAAAGTCTTTAAGGAAAAAGAAAGGAAGTCATCCTTAGAGTAATATTGTACTCATCATTAATTTGTCTGCAATACGCAAACTTAATATTATTGCAATATTATGCCAATGTTTCTTAAAGACAGATGAAATGAAAGGATTTTAGGAATTGATGTAATTTGTTGTAAGATCATACGTGATTTAATACCTTCGGATAAATCAACGAATGATTTTAAAGATCCCTACAGTAAAATCTAGAGTACACTGCTGAGACAAATGATAGTTCTAAATAAATGGCACGCCATGTTCAAGATTCTTATATTTAAAAATGTGGGAGCAATCCAAATTCATTCTGCAGGTTCATGTTGTTTAAGCCAGAATTACATATTATTTGAGGAAGTTGAAATGCTGAATCTGCAATTAAAATGTCAATAGAAAGACAAAGGGCAGACATGTTGGTCTTGAAATATTTGAGAATAAATGCAGAATGTTCATGCCAGGCAATATCAAACCTGTAAACATGGACTGCAGTTGAGAAGCGTATTCACAGAGCAAAGATAAACAAACCCATTTGTAAGTAAGAATATACACATCTTAATAGTCTCTTGAGGAGGAAGTCTTAGTTTAGGACAGAAGTAGCATTAGGATGCCACGGGTATCAGTTTTGTTTTCAGTATTTGGTCCTAACTCACCTACAGTTTAGGCATAAAACATAGGTGTCATCTTTATATCATAATGATATCATAATGACAAAAAATGGATCATTATGATTGTAATACTAGTCAACTTTTTTTGAGTTTCTTTAAGCCCGGAATGAAATCTTTTTTAATTAACTAAGTAATTAATCTTTTTTTGCAATATGTAAGTCAATAAATGTATTTTCTTTATAAGTAGAGATGTGCATGGATATATTCACATATATAATATGAATTATTATATTAATGTAGCATTAACTATAAGTAATAGCTTTTTAAAAACAGGCTATGGAAGAATGCTGATTACGAGTTTGCTTCTAAAATTATTTTTTATTTGCCAGATGCAATTGTCATCTCAGAGGCTTACTGCTGAATAAGATGATACTTTCTACTTCTTTCTGAGCTTGGGCTGACTGGTTCAACTCAGCTGTTCTGGTTAAAAGACCTCTACAATTTGAATGATTCAACCTGGCTTCTCTTCGCTTCTCACTGAATTGCTATGCTTGGCATAGAACTAACTCTGGTAGTTTGTTATAATTTTCTCACTCCTTCTGGATTCAGCTGTCTTTACTGACCTTCACTGAACTGCATGAACTCACAAAAGAACTCACTCCCCTGCACTGCACTAACTGGACTGACTCCCAACTGACTCAACTCAACTGACTGGATTCTCACTGCCCTCTTCTTATATAGTTCATCTCCTGAGAGTTGGATGTATCCTATTTCTGACTCATTCTGTCACATCTTTCTCTGATTTGTCATTTTGTCTGCATCTAAATAGACATCATTGTTTGTAATTAAAGGCTTGTACTAAATCCAGTCAGAGAGATTAAAGGTGTGTCCCTTGCCAGAGTAGCCGTGTTGATTGATTAAAATTACTCTACACTTGCTAAACTTGTTTTCTTATACCATCCAGAATCAATGCCCTCAGCTTCACACCAATCACAGTTGGCTGGCCACACTACAACAATAATTAATTAATAAAATGTCCTACAGGCTTGTTCATAGCCCATTCTAGTGGGGATGTTTACTCTACTGAGGTACCCTCTTCTCAATTGATTCTACCTTGTGGCAAGTTGAAAATTAACCAGGGAAATATGTAACAATAATAAGTTCAGAAGTGATTAGATCTGAGATGAGGAACAGAACATAGACGTTTTAGGGAGATACATGGGAGAAGACTGATACAGATATGGTTTTTATAATAAATTCTCAGAATAAAATGAAAGAGTATTTGTTTGGTGCAGTGCCATGAAATTATGAAATATTTGTATGTGTGTGTGTTTTCTTCCAGCATTTTTAAGTTTTTATATCTAATATATTTAAGCTCTTCTAGTATATTTATGTACTCATAATAAATACATATATCTAAGAAGTATGTATATTTTCTTGAAAGTCAGTTGCCTGTAGATTTATGGATTTATTTCAGTCCTTTTTAAAAAATCTATTCTCTCCTCCTCTCCTCTCCTCTCCTCTCCTCTCCTCTCCTCTCCTCTCCTCTCCTCTCCTCTCCTCTCCTC
>NW_021604577.1:2298549-2321049 GCF_004785775.1 Grammomys surdaster
CTCTCTTCTTTTCTCTCCTCTCCTTTCTCTGTTTCATTGGCTTATTTTCTATGTTTTTCTATGACAATCATGTTTGTGATGTTTGCCATAGAGTTCAAGATCAGACAATCAGGTAGTGTATTGTGACACCACCTCCATTTCACTTTTCATTAAGGTCATTTTTGTTCCTCAATATATGTGTGGCTTTACTATTTTTAGGATTAATTTTCCATGGCTCTGTGTAAAATATTTAAAAGGATAGTAGGTTGTCTCAATCTATGATACTTTAGGAGGTTTGGAACTCTTGTTCCTACAAAAGAGTACTTGTAACTGTTTCTGGGATAGTGTATTTTTAGCCATCAATAACGTGTGAAGACTTCTGGCACCTCAATAGCTTTCCTATTTTTTTTAGAATTTCAAAGATGTCATCATGGATTATTTTGTTAACATTTGCTTGTGGTTTTGAAGTGCAGGATTGAAAAAAAACAGCAGCTTTAAAGTGCAAATGTTGAATGATGAAAATAACTGACTTCTTTAATGATGACAAAATTTATAAACTACATATATTTACTTCAATGAGTTTTGAAATTATAAAGTGTTCATCTGGTTCCCCCCTTAATGTAGGACTGAAGCATCCACACCTTGGTCTTTCTTCTTCTTAAGTTCGATCTGGTCTGTGGATTGTTGTGTCATGGGCATTATGAGCTTTTTGGCTAATATCCACTTATCAGTGAGTACATACCATGTGTGTTCTTTTGTGTCTGGGATACCTCACTCAGAATGATATTTTCTAGTTCCATCTACTTGCCTGCAAGCAGGATGATCACAGAAGGTGGAGGGAGGGGAAATCTTGGAGGGAGAAAGGTGGAAAAGGAATCAACAAGGTTAGGGCAGTATCAGGTACTGGAGGGGACAGGAGAGAGATATGGAGGGTCAGGAAATCGAACAAAAATATGTAGCTGCAGGGGATGAGGAACTGGGGATAGCCACTGGAGGGTCCCAGACCCCAGGGAGATGAGAGGCTGAGGATGACTTTAGCCGAAATGCACAGAGAAGATGAGATGGATCCTGTAAGACCACCTCCAGTAGATAAACACGGCCCTCAGTCTAAGGATGGGGCCACCCAACCATCTCAAAGTCTTTAACCGAAAAACAAAGTTTTTGTCCAAATGAAGAACAGAGACAAAAAATAGAGCAGAGACTAAATGAAGGGCCATCTGCGGACTGCCCCACCTGGGGATCCGTCCTGTCTGCAAACACCAAACTGGACACTGTTGCCTTCGCCAAGAGGTGCCTGATGACAGGAATCTGATGTGGCTGTTCCTTGTGATGTTTGGACAGCAACTGATCCATGCAGATGTGGATGGTTGGAGCCAACCATCAGACTGAACTCAGGGACCCTGGTGGAGTAGCTGGAGGAAAGACTGAAGGAGCTGAAGGGGATTGCAACTCCATAGGAAGAACAACCTCAGCTGGCCAGACCACCCAGTGCACCCAGGTACTAGACCACCAAGCTCCCTAGTGTATAGGGAGGAATCCATGGCTCCAGATACATATGTAGCAGAGCATGGCCTTCTTTGACATCAATGGGAGTGGAGGCCCTTTGTCCTTTGGAGGTTTGATGCCCCAGCGTAGGGGGATGCTGGAGCAGTGGGGCTAGAGATGGTGGGTGGGTGGGTGGGGAAGCATCCACATAGAGCCAGAGGGGAGGGAGGAGAGGGCAGATGTAGGATGGAGAATTTGTGGATGAGTAACTGGGAAGTGGGATATTATTTGAAATATAAACAAATGAAATGATAAATCAAATGGAAAAAATTATGAAGTGTATTAATCTTTTACGATAACTATATTGGCTTGCATTATTTCTATTGTTTCTACTTGTTCTGTTTCTTTCCTAATATATGCAACAATTCCATGTGATTTATTTTCCTGTGTTAAAGTACTTTTCTAAGGTCATCTGATAGAGAAGTATGTCACAACTTGCTCACTCCAGAGTTTCTCTAAATAGAAAGGAATGTTTGTGTACTCTCTCTTTGTCCCTCCAAAGGCACTAACTTATCTCCTCAAGGACACATTTACTGAAGTGTTGACTTAAATTAAATATTAATATGGATTTACTCCAAAAAAGGAAGTTTGCCCTAATTTAAAAGGAATGAGAAATATTTCAAACGTTTATACAACTTTCAGATTCTTAAAATAATGCATTTTAAATAGAAAACAGGAATTTACATAAAAATGTATACTGCGTTTGAAGTTACAGGATGTCAAGTTAAATTTGAATTCAATAGTATGTATTATATATATATTTGTATATTTGTATTAATTATTTTGAACTAAACACAAAGTTCAAAACATTTTATCATAATTAAATATTGTAGATATAAAACATAAAATTGTTGTTTTATCCTCTTTTCTTTAATGTAATTATCATACAATGTGCTCACATATTGATTTAAGTACTGCATATCTGTTTGTTTGTTTGTTTGTTTTGGGGTTTTTTGTTTTGTTTTGTTTTTCAAGACAGAGTTTCTCTGTATAGCCCTGGCTGTCTTGGAACTCACTCTGTAGACCAGGGTGGCCTCGAACTCAGAAATTCACCTGCCTCTGCCTCCCAAGTGCTGTGATTAAAGGTGTGCGCCACCACTGCCTGGCTGCATTTCTTATTTTTCAAGTAAAATACATATTTCATAGAAATAAATACCAATATTAACTTTAAATATTGTAACTTCATCAATATACTTGGTAGAATGTTCTAAAGTAACCCTTGGTATAAAAATAATTACAAAAGAAAGTCTTATGTAGATAAAAAATCAATATTGAAAGAAGAGCATAATTAAAATTATAAAAAATAATTAGAAATATTGTTAATTTTATGAATGAAAGTTCTGCCTTAATTTTATAGAAGAAATCAGTGGAAAATATAGGCAGAAACAAATCTTCAAAAACTTTTATAAAAATGTTAGCCTAAAATTACGAACAACTTTCTCAAGTAGATATTTGTTCTACAACCAGAATCTATGGCAGATAAAATTTAAAATATAGATTTTAATCAAACAGGGGTCATTATACTATCTATACCCCTGTCGAAGTGTATCACTATAGCCCATGTATATGTAGATATATCACATATCAATTTAAATAAAATGAAAGAGTTACATCAAAATTGTTTTATATTGTATTAACTTGTATCTGTAAGTCAGAACACAGAGTAACTTCCCACTTTTTTAGGCCATCATATTAGAACTTTGAGTAACCATAGTGTAAGGATTTTACAATACCTGAGACATTTGTTCAAAGGGAGGAGAACTGTGGAGAGACCTAAAATTCCTTTGCTAATAACAAATAGTTTAGTTTCAACTTTATATAATGTGATCTGTCATATGGTAAAAAGTATTTCCTGCTACACTACATTTAGTTCCTTAACAAAAAGAGTTTATTAAGTAGGCATTATTTGGCATACTCTGTAATTTAGAGAGCATACATTCAAGTCTTTGTTTATCTTTAGATTCTCAAGCACTATGCAGATATGCACAGACTATGAGCATCTTTCAAATCAGGTTCCTCATTCAGCACCCTAACATGTGCACCATTTAGTATCTATTGCGCTGATGGTCTTCAAAAATGCCCATTGTACACAACTAATTTATGAAATTACAGAGTTTTGTAATTGGCTGCTTTACTGTCTACAGTGTAGGTATATTCATGGTTAAATTCTCTCTTTCATTTTTCTATGATTTTATTTAATTCATATAAAACATCATATGGAATATATTTAAATGAATAAATCTTGCTGTGTATCTGAAGCACTTTTTTATTCTTCCATTCATTTATTTTGAGATTATTATTGTTTTTCTCTTCCTTGTTTCCCCCGAAATCTTCCCATATTCTTCACCTCTCTCTCTTACAAATTTATGGCCTCTATTTTCAAAAATCATTGTGTATGTGTGTGTGTATGTGTGTTGGGGTGCACACATGCATGCTTATGACTATATACATGTATATTCCCAATTACAAACTTCTCATTACAATGTTAGATTGTATTTCCTAGTAATGTTCATAACCGTTACCACAAAGACTCATCAACAAGAGTGACTAATCATAAACTGAACAAAGAGAGAAACAGACACGCCAGCATGGTAGGTGTACAGACTCAACTGTGCACAGAGAACTACAACTAACCAAGGAATGATGAGAGCTGGGAGACAGTCTTTCCCTGGGAAGACTACGATTGGTTATCAGATACCAAATGGTCAACACTCATTCTACTTCCTAATCTCTTTCATCTACTTTTCTCTTTTCGTTCTTTTCCACTGTCTCGACTCGAATCGAAACTATTAATTATCTCTTTTAAACTCTGATAATAGATATCCGCTAAATGTGGTAAAAACATCTGAACAAATTTTACCATGTTTAGCAGATTTAAGCACACAATTTAGTAACGTTCTGCTTCATTCCCATTTTGAAACTTATTCACAGTAGTTGTGCCTTTCAAATATATAATTTTTATACTCACAAACAAAACGAAACAACACTCTCCAACAACCTCTGGTAACCACTAGACTGCTTGTGTTTTCTCTGACTTGGATGACTTTCTGTAGCTCAGCTACATAGAATCATAAAATATTTATATATCTCTGTCATGCTCATTCAGTCTTGTAGCATGTCCTCTGGGTTTAATGTATGACATCATTTTGTTGCCTTGAAAAGCTGAATAGTCCATTCATGTATAATTTTATTTGGTTTATCCATTGATGAATATCTGGGATTCAGCTACTGTTGGCTATATATAGGTACAGAAGTGTCTTCCTTGTTTATTTCAGTTATAACTTAGAGGACAGGATGACATCACTCTAGTAGTTTTATAGTTAAAATAGAACTCCATGAGTAAGAATTATAGTGTCCCCCTTAGCAGTCGCTTTATTCTGTACTTCCCAGCATTGCTCATGGTTTTAGTATAGCCACATCATTACAAATACTTATGTTTTGTTTGTTTTTTGTTTGCTTGCGTGGTTTTGCTTTGTTTTGTTTTGCATGTTTTAACCTTAGGTATACTAACTAGTGTAAGGTAAGGTTGTACTCAGACATAAAAGTTTGACTTTTTATGTCTGGATGATGGCCAACCTTTTCCTGTACTTGCCTGCTATTTACATATTATTTTTGCAGAAGTGTTCATTAAAGTCCTTCTTTGTTTTAATATCACATCCTTTGATCATCTATGTTGCTGCTGTTAAATTTATTTTGTTTTGTAAGTACTAGAAATTAGTATCTTATCAGTTAAACATAAATATTTCTTTATAGATTACCTTTTTATACTGCTTTGTCTTTTTATTAAGCATAAATTTTATTAGTATCTTTTATATAATTTGTTTTCCAAACTCTTTTTTAAAAAAATAATTATAAAAATTAAAATGATCTCTTATTTCTCTACTTGATAGGTACTACTGAATTTCAAAATATCTTAGGATTTATCCTGACAATGCAAGTCTTCATGACACATCTCATAATCTGACTTCTAATGTAGAAGAATTTTAATCCAGCAATATGGCTGTCATGGCAAAGACCTTCTAGGTCTATCTGATCCAGGTCAAATACAGACATGCCCAGGATTACAGTATGATCTGAGTGGAATACAGGCACACCTTAGCACACACCTTTAATCCCAAACAATTAAAGTAAGGTTAGTATATAGTAAAAAGTAGCCATGTTTGAAAGTTGCTCTATTTGAGAAGCAGACAGAGCAGTACAGATAGAGAGAGCTAGAGCAAGAGCAAGAGCGAGAGGGAGAGGGGGAGAGAGAGGGAGGGAGAGGGAGAGGGAGAGGGAGAGGGAGAGGGAGAGAGAGAAAGAGAGAGAGAGACATTGACAGAGAGACAGAGACAGAGAGACAGAGAAGAGAGAGGGGGGTCAGTTTTACTGGGACAGTTTGACAGAGACAGGTTGCAGGTAAAGACAGAACGACATAGAGAATGAGAAGGAGCCAGAAGACTAGAACGAATTGTCAGATTTAGTTTGAAGCCAAGCAGAGCAGTTCAGTTAGATGCCAAGAGAAGCTATATTGAATCAATCAGCTTGCAGAGGAGTTTGATTCAAAACAGGTGACTGCATCAGTTAGCTAGAGTTCAGAAAGAACTAGAAAAGATAAGCTTATTCAGTAGTAAGCCCTCTAGATGACAATTACCTGGAGTGAGTAAAAGTTACTTCTATATTCCAAAACTTTACAAAATGGACACCTTTTTGTTGTTTTTGAGAAAGGATCTCACTATGTAGAGCTGGCTGACCTGGAATTTCCTATGTAGGTCAGGCAAGCTTCAAACTAAGAGAGATCCACCTGGCTCTTCTTCCCAAGTGCTGAAATGAAAGCTGCTTGTCACATCATAAAACATTTGCGCATTTCTTCCTCTTGGACATTTCACACTTGTCCTCTTACTCTTCCTGTCACGAGCTAGTCTCATCCTGTCCTTGTGTACGTTTCCTGTGCATTGACTTTCCTCTTATGCTTAGGAAAGTGGATTTAGGTCTCACTGTGTTCTCAGATTAAATTCCATTTATTTTACAAACTCTCTCCAGACAGAGCTTTTGTTATTTTGAGCAGGAAAAAAATTAGTTACATATTCAGTAAATTTATTTGTCGAATTTATCAAAACTTATAGAAATGATATTTTTGTGAATTACTATTCTATGATTCTTTGTTCCTAAGTTGATACATATCAAAGAATTTCTCACTACTCTCACTTTCAATTTTGTCTTTAAGTCTAGTGTATCCCTTCTATGTAACCATGCAGTACATATTTTGTAATAAAACAATAATAACTGTCTGGTTTTATTATTTATGACTGTGTGTGTGTGTGTGTGTGTGTGTGTGTGTGTGAGAAAGAGAGAGAGAGAGAGAGAGAGAGAGAGAGAGAGAGAGAGAGAGAGATTGAGAAATAGAGCAAGAGAGACAATATCACGTTCATATGAAGGTTGAGGTGGTTTGAAGATGCTTAACCCAGGAAGTAGTGCTATTTAGGAGGTATGACCTTGCTGGAGAAAGTGTATCACTATTAGAGTTGGTACTTGAAGCCCTCCTCCTATCAGTTAGAAAATGGTCTTCTCCTGTTTGCTTTCTAAACAAGATGTAAAACTCTCATGTTCTCTGGTCCAGTGCTTGCCCAGATGCTGCTATGTTTCCCGTCATGATAATAATGGACTGTACTTCAGAACCTGTGAGCCAGTTCCAATTAAATGTCCTTTATAAGAGCTTCCTTGGTCATGGTCTTCCACATCAGTGGAAACCCTAACTATGGCAGAGGTCAAAGGACAACTTTCTGGAACTTAGATCAAATGCCTCCTTCAACCTCAGGTTCATGTTTGCAGATCCATGAATTGAGCATGTTTTACCTGTTGATAATTGTTTGATGTCTATGAAGCAGGTTATCTAGAGTACTCTAACCAATGATGTCAGTTCAAGAAACACAGTGACTGAAGTTGGAAGAAGGACATTATATACAGATACACAGAAGTAAAATGTTAAATGAAAAGTCAAGGCAGAAGGCTGCACTTAATGAAATGTAAGGGAGCTACCCGGAGGTAGCAGTTAGGCATCAGTGAACCTGTGGAAGTAAGGAATATGCTGGGAACAAGACTAAACATATAATAATAATAATAATAATAATAACAATAACAATAACAACAACAACAACAACAGCAATGGCAGGAAGGCTCTTGGAAATTGTTATGGATGGAATAGAAGATAGGTACCTGATGTTACCAACTCAGGACTAGAAAGTTTGTTGAGGGTGAAAAATATTTCCACAGAAAGTAAATACTTCAATGTTCTGTCCCCAAAACCAGACAAAACCTACTCAATCATCATTTCCTTCAAACTTTGAATATTTGCTTTCAGTTACTGCAGGTCTCTGTCCTCATGGCTTAGAGTGCTCCTCAGGAAGGTGTTAAAAGAATGGAAACTTAATCTAAATGGTAGATCTTAGCTTTGAAGTCTTTGGGAAGTGATTAGCATTAGATTAACCCCACTGGGTGGAGCTTAACCTTCCATTAATTATTGATGGCTTCATAAGAAGCAACAGAAAGATCAGAAGCACACACAAGTGCTTCTACTTCTGACCATGTGACCTCACCATTCTTTGTCAGCCAGGAGGCTGTTACTGAATAAAGGTCTTCATTAATTGTGCACTTTTATGTCTATGAACCAGAATAAGCCTCTTTTTCCTTAAAATAACCAAGACTGTGTTATATGTTATTTGTCTATAGAACACAGACTAATTCATCTGATATCACCCCTTAGAATTAAGATAAATTTTCCTATTAGGCTTACATTATTTGTACTACTTTATAAGACATTCTCCATTAACTAAAGCAAGGACTACATAACAGAGAATGCAGCCTTAGTAATCATAACAGTGTTTACTCTATGTGAGCAAGGTCCTGGGTTAAGAACCCAACTTGTTTGCCAAGTAAAACAGTTGAGGACATTTTACTCTGGTGTTCATTATTGTTTTTATACACTTAAGGAAAAAGGTCTGCATTTTAATCTTCCAGAAATCATCTCTTCCCATGAACAAGAAAAATGGTTGATATTTCTCATTTTAAACAGTGAAATCAAATTATAATATATTAAGTTTTTCTCTAGCTTTAATAGTGTGCTAAATGTTTTGATCATATAGATTTTAGGACTATGAGAACATTGACTTCATGGAAGAGTTGTACTCTCTGATTGTACTCTTCCTTTTTATTACTTTACTTTATACCAAGATAGAAGGTACTTTTCCTAAATGGGAGGAAAAATTCAATACTCTTTTTTCTGGGTAATATTTAATACATGATTGTACATGAAGATAGTTTTGTCCTGACTACTTCATAAAGATGTCTTTTTCCCTCCGAAATGCCAGACTCTGACAGCCATAAACTCCTCACTTTGTTCAACAAACTTGACTCTGAAAATACCAAGTATATACAAGGGACGGACCTTTCTACAAATCTTGGCTTCTATTGCATATTTTAAGTCTCTGTGGTCAAATTCCTCTCAAAGGATTTTTATGATATATTATCATAAATGAAGTAGTTATTTTATGCATCATCACATAATGTTACATTCTGTGTGTATCATGGTAAGCAGGGGAGGCTGGAGTATGCTGACAGCTACAGCATCATTTAACCATCAGCCACACAGTAGAAGGTGTTTTGCTTTACCAGGAGGCTTCTCATTCTCATCAGCAATAGTTGTGCACATGAGCAATTCAACCAAATTCACGGTCTTACGTTTCTTTTATTTTATTTTTCCACAAGGTCTGCTAAGTATAAATCCTTTTAGGCTAATCAATGATTTTTGTCTGCTCCCCAGGTTTCTTGTTAGGAAAATGGGAGTTTGGAGCAATAGCATTTGTGTTTCCATGCACTGGTGCACACCATGCTATAGAGTCTCAGTGTGGATGACTTTATCCCCAATGATGTGCAAACTGTTTCCTTAGGAAGAGACATCATAGACATCGTTATTGTCTATGACCTCAAAAAATACTACCGTATATAACCAGATGCATAATAATTTTGGTGTAAGACACTTCACAGGAAGAGGGGATAGTGAGCAAAAGCACAATGTGGGCCGGTGAGATGATTGAGTCACAAATCTGCTGTCCCTGCAAGCAGAGAAACCGAGTTTGATTCCCAAACCTCAAGAAGAAAGGAAGAACTAACTTTCATAAATTGTCCCCTGACCTATATACACACAGTGGCAAATGCTTTCCTGCACTCACTCATATATACTTCATACATACGGGTACACACCAATAATAATAAATAATTTTTTTAAAAGAAAAAAGGTATGTTGTGAAGGTTCTTTGGAGGTGAGAGTCTTTTTTGTAATTGAGAAACATTGTCTGCGGGTGTTTTCACAACTTGGTTCATAAGCCTTAACAGTGTCATTTTTTCAGTTGCTTTTCTTTTTCCACTGATGCTATACCACCATTATCTATTCTGTTATGATTGGCATTCAGACTGATTATTTTCCTTCCTAATTTGCTTCTCTACAGATATTTCTTTTGCTTTTCAAGTTGGGTTATCTAAATAAGACCATCTTTTGAAAATAGAAAAAAAAAGGAAAGAAAAAGAATTTGATTTTGACTTACTTTTTATAATACACAATGAAGGACCATTCCTCTACTTTCTAATGCAGGATGCAATTTATGTCATTACAAGTTTAAATCTAACTTTTGAAGAAAAGCAAGTACATGTGTTTGCTTAAATTGGATTTAAATGTACCTCATTGTTTGGGGGAAAATTAACATGGAACAAATAGAACAAAAACACAGCCAGTGTCCCAGAATAATGGCAGAAAATTGTCATAAAATGTAATCAGTTTTTAGAAGGACTTACAAGTTTAGTCTTGAAACTTTAATACTTTAAATTGTAGCAACAAGTGAATTGTTCAAGTGACAATAATAACAGTATAGTCCCTATGAGCCTAAAAAGATAAAAAACTCATGGGTAAATTCATAGTAACCATCTGATTTTCCTTCTAACCATCATTTCTTCTTCCTGCTGTGCATTCCAATCTTAGCAGACAGAATGACTTGATGTAGGTTCTGATCCTATGGTGATTTTCAATAAGAATCATTGTATCAGTGACGATAATACAATTTGTGAGTATATGTGTTTTCTGTACCTGCAAAACCCAGAGACTGTTGCTGCCTTCCCCAGTAGCTGGCCATCTAATTTATTGAAGAAGGGCCTCTTACCTTTTTCACTGATTGACAGTTTGGCTGCCCAACAAACCCCAGGGATCCTCCTGTCTCTGCCACTTCAGTGTGAGATTATAGACACCATCATGCCTGCCTTTTGATATGGGTATGGAATCTAAATACAGGTCTTCAAGGATTTGTGTAAAGTACTTTAATGATTGGGCATTCAGGTAAACTTGGAGTTAATACATGCTTAAGGAGTAATTAAATAGATAATTAGTTTGATTTCCTTGTGATTGAGATATTTTACACACACACAAACACAAACACACACACATATACATACACACACACAAATACACACACACACACCCCTTACAGGCACATATATAGGTACAAAGCATGCAACATAAATACATAATGAATGTGACATTCAGAATATTCCCCACTCCCAGATCTACCACATATCCTAATCCACAGAATAGATATGTTCGCCACAGGGCAAATGAGATGAAGACAGATGCTATTGATGGTGCTAATCAATTAACCTTCATATTCAAAGGATTGTGTTTAAACTAGCGGCTGAGCATGATATAATGACAAGAGTCAAGATATGAAAAAAAAAAGGTGCAGACATATAAGAACATGAGAGATAGCACCACAGGAAAAATTCAACTAGCCTTAACTGGCTTTGAAGATGAGCAAAGAAATTTATGGGAAGGGTTAAGGGGAGCTTCTAGAAGGTAAAAATGCCAGAAAAAGGATTCTTCCAAGTTTGCATTTCTGCATTCATATACGTGTGTGCCCATGTGTGTGGTATTTGAAAAAGCCAGAAGAGTTCATCTGGTCCCCAGAAACTGCACCGTGAATTTTGAGAACTGGGCATGGATCTCAGGTCCTCTGAAGAGTGACAAGTGCTCTTAACTGCTGAGGTACTTCTACAGCTCCTAAATTTTAAAGTAATATTTGTGATTTTTAGTCATTAAACTGATTAAATAATTTATATTTCTGATATTGATATTTGAAGCCCTATCCTTGAGAATGCTAGGCAAATGTATGCGTGTGTGTGTGTGTGTATACATTCATTCCTACTTCATATGACTTTAATGTTTTGTTATTTTCTGGAGTTATTAAGAGATGTTTTGCAATAATTTTATTATCACAAATGAAGCACAAACTACATCAGGTGTTTTTAAATTATTGGTGACAGGCAACATCAGATTCATAAATATTAAAATCTTTACTATGAGTTTTGTTTATTAGTAATAATTTCAATAAATTTAAGTACCACAGACATTTTAAATTTATATTAGGAGCACATTCCTTTCTTCTTTTCAAATATATGATGCATTCAGATGTTTATGTATATAAACGTATTGGTCAACTCATTTTTGATTATTATCGGACCTTTCTGGGATACTTTTACTAAGTAGGATTGTTAAAACAATGAGCCTAATTATTCTTTTTACTGCATTTGTATATATACAAAAACATTTACATATAAAATAAATGCACAACATCTTCTTTAGTCATCCTCTTATGAGAAATGTTTATGTTGGCAATATTTAAACTATGAAACAGCCACTCCCTTAATGTATTTATGCTACTATAAATTCACAGCCAAACTCAAGGAAAAGTGAACGTTTTGTGCACTAAGCTACACAAAGCCATACAGATAAGAAAAATCACCTAATGACATATTTATATTAAAAATGAAATTACTTTTACAGAGTGGAAAAGAATCCCAAACAGTGCAAAATTCTGGTTAGCCTACTGTTTTGAAGCCTATTTATATTGTGCCTGATGGAAGGATATTTTGAAGTTAGAAGCATGTCAAACAGTGAAGTGTGGTTTATTGATAGGCCCACCACTCATAAATCAGGAAGGTATGGAAGTCATCAAATCCACACAGACTCAGCTAAAATTTCACAATATATTGAATAATCCATTAAAATATATGTACTCTTCATTTGTCAGGAGATTGGGGACCTCAGATGTGTACACTATGACTTATGCCCTTTGAGTTTTATGTTTTAGCTTCATTTCATCTATAGTTATAATGAAAAATACTAGAGTCTTGCTCTGTTTGGTCTTTTTTCTTTTATATACTCAAATTGCCTGGGTTTGTAGGTGACTTGAAAACCTGTGTTTCTCCATTAGTCTTCTGATCTATGAACAAAAGACATCAATATTATTTTGTTCTTATGTAAATATAGCTTTTATTTCCTCAGATGAAGTGAAATGAGAGTTGTACACAAGCTGTGCTAACACATGCCTTGGGCTGAGGCCAGAGCATTTTTTTTCTCTTTTATATTCCTAAGACTAGGCCTGGAAGTTCCTCTACTCTGTACAATGTGATCTTCCAAGATGACTGATTGAATCTTGATTTTCCCCAGCTTCTGCCTGAAGTGCTCTGCCTTGCCTTATATTAATGTTGGCTATATGTTATAAACTTCTGGCTCCTTCTCATTCTCTGGATCACTCTATTTTCACCTCTGTCTAGTTTGTTCTTTCTGCAACCTGTCTCTGTAAAACTGACCTTGTAAAACTGTCATATACACACACCGTATACCACACATCACAAACCACACACTATCACTTTTTTGCTGCTCTTAAGTATCTTTCTATCTTAACTATCTTCCCTGTGCTCTTCTCGTGTTAGTTGGGATTATCCTATCTCTGACATATTCTGTTCAATCCTTCTCTGATTCATCACTTTGTCTGCCCCTCAATTATATGTTACTTTCAAATGAAACTGATTTCTTTTACAAAATAACCTTACCTTTGTTACTAGGCATAGTAAATATGCACTAAGGACATGTTTATATTCCAGCCAGATCATCCCATAATCCAACACATGTCTCCATTCTGGCTAGACCACAGCTATGGATAGGATCCCTTGTCAGAGCAGCCATGATGCTGGATTAAAATTCCTCTACATTCTTAATACTTTCCAAGTTGTATCTTCTAACATTGCTGCTGAGGTCCAGCATCAGTGTGAGGAGGGTCCTGAGAAAGGAAGGAATGGGAAGAATGCTGACTCAATAATGACTCAGAGGGAATTAGTAGTAGATGCAAACTGCTAATTCAGGTACTCTCTCTGTTCCCTGATGATTCTCAGTATTCCTTATTCTTCAGCTTAATCATTCTTCAGCTCAGTTCTGTCTTCCTTCTCATTCTTTTGCTTTCTCCCATCTCACGCTGTTGCCATCTGCCTACCAGAGAGCCCGAACTCAGTCTTTTATTAACAAAAGATACATCATCAAGGCTTTGATTATTGTTAATAATTATCAAAAATTCTTAAATTTACATAAAATCTATAAGTCCCGGATCAATAGTCTCAACCCCATTTCCTTAGAGCAGAACTAAACATAAAGCAAAAGCACACTTCCTTATAGATTTACACAGCCTGTTCTTCATGTGTATCTAGGCACAGCTCTTGCAGGTTCCTGGTACAGCAGACAGCAATCTTTATTAACTATTTTCGTATAGAAATAGAGAATGACAGACTGTTAAATTTTAAAGTGTTTCCATACAAAGTTTTGAATTTATGTAGGTAAAATGGTTAGTTTTCTCTAATATCTTTCCAGGCATTATTATCTCCAATTCTTTAAACAGCTAAAAAAAAGAATATTAACTTTTTATATGCTTCTACATCATCTTTTAATTCTCTAATCTCCATGTCCTCATCCTAGCAATTTCATAGCCTCATGTACTCTCCTTCTAATACTATTTATTCCTAAATCATATATAACTTCCTATTTTTTTTATCTATACCTTTTCTTCCTGAGACCACTTTAATTCTCTATCCATGATATTCCCAAGTTCAACTTGGTTAATTAATGTAGCAGTCATTGGTCCAGAGGGTACATGTATCTCATGATTCCACATTCAAGGCCAAGTCTGGCAATGAACTATTTCTACAAAAGACCATGTAGGCTTTTATGGCCCTTGTGGTCATGTTGTCTAGATACATTCCATGTCTCTAAAGGCCAAGTGGAAGTTCTGTTCCTCCTCCTCCTCCACAGCCTCATGCCCTTCTCCATTTCTCATTCCTGAAAACTGCATCTATTTCAATTACTATAGTGTGATTAGTTCTGAGTAATGGTGAGGAAGTATATTCCCCAGAAAGAAAAATTGAGTAGTAAAGACTGCATATCAGCTTCAGGGCAAAAGCAACCATGAACACATGTGAGGATCATGGGATCAATGGCCTGGTAATGATATAGGGACAGGAACTGTGTCATACCTCCCCATATGTACTCATGCCAGATCTGGAATATTGCTATAGTCCTTGTCTTCATTGGGAATCTAAACATAACTACTATAAGCTGGCTTTACATGGATCATGGTACAGAGAGGATAACTGATTGTTTCTTATTATTAGCAAGAGCCACTCAAGTTTCTCCAACTTGTCTTCAATGAATGAACTGGACATTCAACATCTATAAACATAATTCTAAAAGAAAATCCTATAGAAATGAAAAATAAAAATTGTTTTTTTGCATGCTGATAGACCTATCAAAGTAGAACCTCATCTATTAAAATACAACACATTAACAACTGACTGTCACAGACTAGTTTCTTTGTACTTGAGTGTATTTGGAATTATTTACTTAAAATATGGTTGAATTTTTAAAGACAAAGAAAAACCATTTTCAACTTCCATGAAGTATAAATTAATTGTATGGATGGAGGTATCACAGTTTAATTACAGTTACTAAAGGACATGGTAATTTGTTGTGAATGTGGGTCTACAGATAAATAAAAATAAGACAATGGTGAAGTTTAAATCTTAGATTTCAAACATATAGAAGAATAAAAATAGTGAATTGTGTTTATTTATCTCTTTTCTTTGTGCTCTTATTTCAAGACTTAAAAACTCTATAGGCAGTATATATTCATGTTGTATCTATACAGAGCACAAATATATCATAGTATGATTATTTATTACCAATGGGAAATTTCACAGTCAATGTTGAAATCATAATATTCTTTAATTTCATGATAACTTAAGAAAATTTTACTTCTGGTTTTGCTTTAAAATAATATTGTTACTTTCAAATGCTAAAATTACTTTAGAAAGGCCAAGTACGGATTGTTAAGGAAAATATCAGAGTTTTTTCCTTGAAAAGATATAAACAGACATCAGCCCTCCTTATGCAACACCAACAATATACCAAACTATAATCTCAAAAGGTCCAATTAGGAGAACCAGTAATTAGTTTAGCTTACAAAGCATGAGTCAGAGGTTGCTCACAGTTGAGGTTAGTCCAAAACATACATCCCTCCAAATTCTTACCCCAGCATGATAATAACTTCCTCATAGCTGAACAGATAGTTTTTACTTCAGGTAAATTTTAAGTCTATATATGCTAGACTACAAGACATTTTTTTTATCATGCTATAAGCAATGGAACTTCGGAGAATAAAGGCAAAAATTGTGGTGGACTAAATTCTCACGTGATTGGCAAATTTATACAGAGCATCAGACATTTTACACTATGAGGCTTTAGAGGTCTCATGAATTCAAGCTGTATATAATCACAAGGACAAGTTGTATGTGGCAGAAATGTTTTGTTTTTCCCATAGAGGCATATGAACAAATAACAATAGCTAGTTATACCTAATAATCTGAAGGAAACTCACTCCTGTTCTCAAACATGAGGGGAACCAAAAAGCACATTCCATAAACAATTCCATGTTTTTGAAGAAACTGATGTCACAAAGCTCTTGTCTTAGTTACTTGGAGTTTTCTCACAAACATTCAAAATTCCCCTGGCATGCCTTCATTTTTGGACTGTGTTCTGACCCTAGACACTAAATTTCATGCAATTAGGGTGGAATTACATGTAAATGATCCAGAGGTATGGGAGAGAGTAACTAGAATCTCAGGTGATGGTCCACTTTTCTTCACCCCTCTAGCTATGAGGAACCATCAACTGTCAACAGACCCAATCTCCAATGTCTCTTGCAAGTAGTCTTACTTGCTCTGAAGACGATGGATGTTATGCTGGGAGAATATTACTGTACAACAGGAGGAACCACTAAAAATCATTCTTTTGGGCACACAGGCTATAAACAATTAAATAAAGCAATATTTTTAAAATATTCTTTAATCATTTTTTTTTATAGTTCAATAGTTATCCTTCTCCTGGTCCACCCTCCTACAGTTTCACCTGCCATTCCTCCTACCCTATGTCCAAGGGGATGTCACCACCATCACCACCACCACCACCACCACCACCACCACCACCACACACATCCACCAGACATTCCCACAACATGGGGCTTCAAGTTTCTCCAAGGCTAAGCAATTCTTTTTTCACTGAGGTGAGACCAGGCATTATTCTGCTGTATATGTGTCTGGAACCTCATATCGGCTAATATATGCTTCCTGGTTGACATCAGTAACAGTGCTGTGCCTTGGAGTCTCCCCTGGAGCTGGATCCCAATCTGGGACAGTCACTGGATCTCTTTTCCCTCAGTGTCTTCTCCATTTTTCCCTGTGGTTCTTTTAGGCAGGGACAGTTTTAGACTGTAGGATATCAACCTCTACTTGATACCCTGTCTTTCTACTGGAGGTGTACTCTACAAGTTCTTTCTCCTCACTGTTGAGCATTTCATCTAAGATCCCTCCCTCTGAATACTGAGTGTCTCTCACCTCCCAGGTTTCTAGTACATTCTAGACGACCCTCCCACCTCTAGATTTTGCCTGTTCCCATTCTTTCTGCTGGCTCACAGGGCTTCACTCCTATCAGTGATGGTTATTTTAAAACTTCAAGCTCTTTGCCTGTCTTTTAGCAAGTGGTATTTTAAAGTTCAATTATTACAATATTAGTGAAGCGAAGCCAACTATGCACTTTTAGAATCTTCTAGTGACTATGCCTCAAATACGAACTTGAATTATTATCTGTAAATTGGGAACAACTACTTGTTAATGCATTGATAATATTCTTATTTGCAGGTTTCAGGAAATTCTATGATGTTAATCCTCAACACAGCCAAAGTATTGAAGTAAAAAAGCTCTGTCTTATTGAATCAAGACAGATGGCAAACACTTATTTCCTTGGAAATTGTATGTCCTCACATTCTGAAGTATGATGTTTTCAGAAATCATTCACATGCTGAACAACCCTGGAAAAGGATCAAATGTTTTATTAGTATTCCAATGTTCCATGTTTCAAATGTATCTTAATCCAGGCTTGTGCAAAGAAGGGGAGCACTGAAGTAATAATATTTTATTTAAATTGGCTCGTCAATCTTATCTGAGAAAGGACAGGCTTCAGCAACTGAAAGGACTCATGTGCCTTTGTGAGCTGACATAAAGACCATAGCATAAAAGATGGGTCTGTCGCCTCTTGATGTAGCCCAGTTTCATTGCTCAAATGCACAGAACGTACTTTGTTCTCAGATAATAGAGCAAATAGATAAGCATGTACGTGGCTCCTTGTTTTTGACATTGTTGAATAAATGCTTAATGTGTTTTAGTATTGTTCTCTTTACTGGTTATGCAGCCCAATAAGGCTATTTAGGGTGACTAAAGCCTGACCTCATCTCCAATCAATGTAGAAAATTCTTGCCTTGCAGTGGTGGCACACCCCTTTAATCCCAACACTTGGGAGGCAGAGGCAGGCAGATTTCTGAGTTCGAGAGTTCGAGGCTAGCCTGGTTTACAGAGTGAGTTCCAGGACAGCCAGGACTAACAGAGAAACCCTGTCTTGAAAAACAAAAACAAAAAAACAATAAAAAATTCTGGAGAGGTCTCAAATTAAACTGTATTTGACAAAACCCAATACATCATATCTTTAGAATGGTCAAAACTGAGTTTCCAGATATCTGAGGATTATCTCAGAAATGATGCTGAAGACAATATTATTTTACACACAACTAATAATTTCTCCATTTTATTGGCAGAGAAACAGAGAGTTTGTATTGATAACTATTTATCTTAAATTTACTTTTGTCGGCACCATTGGAATCTATCACTTGACATTTATCATCACTCTTTGGACACAATGCACTCTCTCAGAAAAGTTGTATGACGTACTTGTGTAGAATCAAATGGATTGCATTTATAGCTTCTTTTAGCCAATGAGATGTGTACTTGCAGAGAGATCATGGACTTTTGCTTGCCTATCCTCACTGAGAGCAGTGACATTATCTTGAGCTCTCACACTTTAACCACCACTTTCTTTTATATGTCACGAATATAATAACATACATAACACAATGGTCTTAAAAACCAACAATTGTAACTTGATCTATGGAAAGTCAGTGATACACACTAGCAAATATATGTTGGGTTAGTTCACCTAAATCTTTCATGCAGTAAGAAACAATCTTATTGCCTGCAAAATGAGCTAATAATAGTAGGACAGAATAAGGATTATCAGACAAACAAACAAACAAACAAACAAACAAAATACAACAACAAAGAAAACAATCAACCAACCAGACAATCAGAAAAAAAATGGATAATTCTCATGAGAGTTAATGTAACAGGAAAAATATCGGCTTACACTATCATTTAACTTTGTATAAGGCCTATAATCTCAAGTAAGGAATAAATATACATCTACCTCTTAAATATAGTTTGATGAGGAAGGATCCACACATATCAAAGTTCTGTGCCTTATAGAATTTTTTAATAAGTGTTGTAAAAACAAATGACAAACAAAATATGGTATTATAAGGAAATAAAACATTATCTCATAATAAGCCAATAATTTCTATAGCAATATATATGCCACATAAAAAACAAGAACAACAACAAAACCGAAACAACAAAAAAATACAAACTAAACAAAACTCTTTCTAAATCTTATGTCTTGGTTCTGACTTTTTCAAAATATCACCGTGTACTTCGACATAAAGCCATTTGTTCCTCACCTTTAAAAACTGGAGGCCTTGTTTGTTCTTGATCTCTACTTCAGAATGAAAGAAAATAAATGTTTTTACTTAGGCTGATGATTTCTTTTCTTTCTTTTTTTGGGGGGTGGGGGTTGGGGCAGGGCATCACTGAAATTCCAGAACAGAAACTTAAAAGAAAAAAGTATTTTCCCTCCAAGATTAGAAAAAAAAATGTAGCTGGTCATGTGAAAGCTCTATTGCTTTCTCACTTTTGTTTCAGGGTTCAGGTCAGATGCCTCCCTTACATTTGAGGAAATACTGTAATGCCACCACTGCCTGGTGGAGCCATTTTCACCTTCACCAGGTCACGGCCTCGAATGGCACTCTTCTCAGTTTGATATTTTAACCGAAGTTGGAATTACTAATGTGAATTAGCAATTTTGACTGAAGTTACCTTGTTAGAGAATGGATAGATTTCTGACCATCTACTCATTATATGACATCTTCCTTAAAGCCGCGTACAATAAAAAAGAAAAAGAAAACGAAATACATTTTCACTCCTCAACACCTTTTCCTCATGGAATCTTGCACCCAGGTTGCCATCTTCACTGAAATAGTTTAAGTTCTTGCCATTTCTTGCCATTACCAGTTTCGACTATTAATTTTATTTGGTAATGAATGCTAAGTGTTGCATAGATTTAGGAGAAAGAACCCAAATTTGTTTCAACTAATACACAGTACAGTGTTTATAAAGAATAATAATAATAAAAAAACAACCTACAATCAACATTAGGATATGGTTGCCTATATTTTCAGCTGCATGATCTTTGATGACTGTGATAAAGTCACAATTTCTATTAACATTGCTACTATTTATTTAAAATACTATATTTATTAACTATTTAAGAATTTTATTCACAGTATTTTAACTCCTCTCACCAAATACTACCAGATCCACCCTCATCCACACCCACTGAAATTTCTATTCTCTCTCTTCTCTCAGCTGTTCAAATACCCTTGAGTATGGGGTTGACACAGAGCAAGGTCTGCTTAAGAAGGCCACATCCTTAAATAAAATCCAGTGTCTCTCAGCATCTATCAATGACCTTAACCAAAAGATAGAGAGGATCTGCATTTATAAGATCAGAGACAAAAGTGGAAACATTACAATAGATACTAAAGATATATTTTAAAATCTTTATCTCACTAAACTGGAAAATATACATATATATCCTACTAGCATTAAAACAAGGTGACAGAAATAATTTAAATATTATTCCCAAATGACTAATGATGTAGGGCAGGCATAAAAGTATCTCACCCAAAGTCTATGGAGAGATGGATATAGTGAGATACAATTTATCACTCTATCAGAACTTTCAAAGAAGAATTGACACCTGTATTTCAAGTTAAAACACATATATTTTATTAAAACACATAAATGAGTGACATTTCAAATTTTATGAAGTATCATTCTTATACCAAACCAGACAAACCTACATATCAAAATTTAGACAAAGAAGAAAATTACATCTTTATTCACTATTAAACAAAGACACAAAATGTCTAATGAATATAGACACAAAAATTCTCAGAAAGAAATTTGCAAACCAAATTGAATCATACATCAAAATATTGCCTACCAGAATCCCGTAGGCTTCACATTTTCATGTAGAAAGATTTGGAGGTGGGGGTTTGAAATACCTCATTGAGACTATTACAGATATCTGAAATCAGGGAAAGCTACAGAATTTAATTCTGGGAGGACAAAAATCATCCAGGAAGATCAAACCACAAGGAAAACTTAGGTTAGCACAAAACTGAAATATTCCTGATATTGTTCCCCACCCAAGTTGAGGCATAGCAGCTGGGAAAAGGCAGGCAAAGTATTACAATGGATAGACATTTTCTCTATTTACAATTCTTAGGTTTGTTGTAATACAAAAGTCATGTTTTAAAAACATTATAATGTAAATTAATCTCAGCTTCTCAGTAGTACAGAAAGTATAGCAGGTATCTTCTGCTGCTTATTATTTAATACATTTTCAAAAATTCACTAGGCATTTTGAAAACTTCCTTTAAATAAGTAAAGAATGAAGAGAACTAGAGAGACAAGAATCTGTGTAGTTATAATACTTAGTGTTTATATTTATATACAGTATAAAATAATATTAGCACTAGATTGCTCACTGATGTGAGGACCCATGGGAGGCTAGTTCCTGGTGAGCACCAACAATCAATCACCCTGTAGTAATGCTTCCCAAAGAAAATGCTTTCCCTGTTTGTACGGGGCTCCTCAGTAAGAGGAACATAGCATGTGTTCTGCAGGAATGAGTTCCTCTAAGAAAAACAGTTATTGATTATAATATTTAAGCTGTTAAAATACAGTGACTTACATAGATGATAAAATGGCTTTAATTATTAGAAGAACTGTCAAAAATGTGAGATTAGATATGTGTAGATTTGAAATGCTCTCTAGTTCACTTTTAAAATTTATGGTACTGCTCACAGAAGGTTAAGAATATTCGATTGTCAGCTAGTGTGGTAGCTCAGGCTTATAAACCAGTACTTGAGAGGCTTATGCTGGAAAATCACCTCTAGCTCAAAACTAACCTGACCTAGGTCAGGTTGGGCTATAGGGTGAGACCATGTCTCAAATTAGATTTAAAAAAAAGCAGGAGAGAGACGGAGAGGAAGAGGGCAGGCAGGGGAGAAATGGCATGATCTAGGTTTCTTTTGAAGAGGTTAAAAGTCCAACATAATACTCTAGTCTCAGTGCAACACTTTGACACTCATGCTTCTTACAATATTCATGTTAAAATCTTTTAGCTCTTAAAAATTGTAAAGTATCGGTAGTTTGGTAATATACTAGCAAGGTGGTATTATAATTCTTAATAATCAAAGTACATGAAGAAATGACATTTTAAAATTTAGTGTTATTAAAATTACATTTTAGCGTAAGTTTTCAAAGTATAAAATGCATATATTGGGT
>NW_021604577.1:2326049-2372473 GCF_004785775.1 Grammomys surdaster
CGGTCCTAGTATCCATAAGTTTTCACCTAATCTAATCTTTCTGTTTACTTTCTTGAAATAGCTCAGAAATGCTCATAGGTCATCAAAGATAGACTTTCAGCAGAGATATATATGAGAAGGTTGTAATGAAACCAAGTCATACTTGTATTGGTTTAACAAAGAATAAATCTAGAATTCAATTTAATGAAATTAAAGATTATTTTAAGATTAGGATATTTCTTTATACAGTCTTTATTAGGATTGCAAAAAATGAGCAAGTAGTACAAATCTGCCATACTGCTTTTCTAATATTTTTTTCCTGTAATTAAGATTTACATTGGATACATTTGTCAAATTAATGGACTACTGTGGTATGTTACTATTCCTGGAGAAATGCCAAACTCATCTCAGATATGGAACTGGAAACAAACCAAAGAAAGGTAACCATTATGTTCCAACTTGGTGAACTAGTAAGTTTTATTGGGGTTAATTCCAGTAATATGCAAAAAGTTTTTTTTAAAAGAACAGAAATGAATCAAAGACAGCTCCATTACCCAAGCCCATTCTAACATGAAATCAGGAAATCTGGAGCTCATTATATAAGCTTCACGCAAGTTGGAAAGTGTCCTTTCCAGATAGTCTGGTTTTGAGTGTATTCCAAACAGCTCAGCTGGTCTCTACTTCTTTTAAGCCACTTCACTGTCCTGAGAGTGTCTCTCATCAATACTTACTCCTTAGATAATCTTTGGAGAGCAAGGCAAAGGGTCTAGTGAATCTGCTAAGTTTCAAGGACTTCCTGAAGACATTCAGTTGTTTATTTCCAAGGCTTATGGATATTACCTACAAAATAGAATGTTTACCTCCGTTTTAGCATCCTGTGTCTTAATGACCATCGCCTTCAGAATATTCTGTGGAGTTCACTTCACCTTTATCATTCCATTTCTTAAGGAGATTCCTCTAAGATGGTTTTAATCAAAGAAGAAATTTAACTACTATTGGATAAATTATTACTGGTAAAAAAAACTAGTTAAAGTTTTCACTCTATAATTTGGTTTTTGATACAACCAGATGTTATGTGTACACCATTACAGTATTTTATGCAGTGAGTTCAAGGGCCTCAAAGTACCTTTCACACCATATATCTGTCATCTTTAGACTCACTATGAGATCTGAAAATCAATGCTCATGTACTATGTCATCTTACCTTCACTTGGAAGTCATATAATCATATAAGACTGTCATGTTTTATACAGCATGTTTCAGATGACTTACTAAATATGCCACCAATTCATTGCTATTTTATCCAATAAGTCTGAAGAATGTCATAAGAATAGACATTAGAAAATGTAAAATAGAAATTACAGAAGACACTGTGTCACAATAACTGAGCACTTTGACCATACCCATTCCATATTACTTCGGCTCACTCCCCTCCATCCTTTTCTAGATACTTATTCTTTTGTTTGGTATCAGTCTTCTATTTCAGTGTTATGTTTTTATTATTAGGAAAAAAATTAATTTTCCTTTTATATCGGTCTTGTTTTGTGTAACCTGAGTTAGGATGGAAATGTTGATGGACATTCTAACCTGATTATTTTTCTGCATCTGCAAAACTTCCTTGTTAACCTTCTCAGCATCATGTACCACCGTGATGTTCTATTTACATAAGTGTGTTATATATCTCATCCCACAGATTTTATGATAATGTCATTTTTCTCATTGTCTTTTACTTTTATAGAACAAATATGGACTATTTTGCTGTCATTGCAAGATAAGAAAACTGACCTTCAAACTTTCATTTATTTTAGTCTTTATCACAAGGTTTATGTAGTAACAGAGTTCATTATTTTTCATAGTAATGGCTATAAGAAATTTACATGAATATACAAGACTATACTTTTAACAGTGAATAAAGATCACAGTCAAAGATAGATAATACATTTTAAATATTGAAGTTCTAGTTTGTAAAATACCACTTAAAATATTTCTAAATGGAGTGCCTAAGCACTTAGTTTATTTGAATTCAGGTAGATATGCATATCTGATCAATAAAACATAATCACTGTATTTTTATGTGTATGGGTATTTGGACACAAAGCTTGACTTGAGAAGCTATATGGACAGAGGATAGGGGCCTAAATATATAAATATTATAAGATATATTAAGATTTGAAATTTTAAGGCAGGAATGGCCCTGTAATTCAAAAACCACTGTGTAAAACAGAAATATGGAGCTCCTTGTTCAAAACTATTAAAATCACTTACACTAATGAGGCAATTCCTGAAACTAAATATGATTTTCTTTAATGGAAATATCTTTGATAATCAAAATATCACATTGCAAAATACTGGTGTCATTTATGAACAACGATAAATTGAATGAGAAGATATAAAAGGACCGTTAAAAATACTAGCAATATCTTTCTGAATCCACTACAGAGAATAACTTAGAAAGAAAAGCTTATCTAAAGTGGAGAGACTTGTCTGACACTATAGAATTAATCAAATATCATGTGATCTTAGCCTGAACTATGGCAATGTCAATAAATATGGGTAAATTACAGGATTATAGGGCATATTTAGAAGACAAAATATAGAATAACTATGGCATAATGGTTGTTATTAACATATGAATAGATTTATTTTTTTCCATTTTAACACAAAGGAAATAGACATGACTAGGGAATAGTGTGCTATCTCCATCTAATTGAAAACCAAGACAATCAGATTCATATATGTTGTAAAATCAAAAGAAACAGACACTTAAAATATAAAGTCGAAAGGTTTTGGTGTCTATATAATAATTTGAAATCATGGTGTTTTGAGACATCTCTGAGAGATTTGTTCCACAAACAGGGAATAAACCTGAGAATAAAATCAGTAGATAAAAATAACACGGAAGTAATAGACAGAAGAGAAACATTTATAGCATAAACTATGAAAAACAAGAACATATGAGGGAAAAAAAAAACAGTTCTATAGCCCATTTGGTGTGTTTCATGAAATAATGAATGTCAAAACACGACAAAGGATGCCATAGGGCCAGGTAAGCCAGGAACAGGTCGACCTGCAAAAAATAAAATCCTATTTATTTTACCATATCTTTTCAATCAAATCATGTATTTAATATACAAAATGTTTTCAGTCAGTTATTTTAATAACACTAAGAAGCGTAGAGAAACTGTATACAACTGAATTTAGATTACTAGAATTTCCAAAGTAAGAAACATTTGCCTCAATACACCTAAGCTTTAATCTGAGGTTCATTTTCTACTGTACCTTTCTCTATTCTTCTCTTTACTTTAAAAATATTACTAGCATCATCCCATTTACATAAGAGGTATTTTATGGAAACTTTATAGGTCTCTAATGACATGCTCTTTTTCTAACCATTTATATTTTTTTCTTTTAGGTCATTATGATACATGAGACCCATTGGCTGGTTTTTGAATCTAACAAATAGTTTGAACGTTCTTAGTCTGCGTAAGCAAGTATAGATAAATATCTAGATCCCATTCAGAATAGTCAAGATCCTTATTGTTATCATTTCTAACCTTTATTAGAAAGCAGAAATGGATATTATTACAAGTCCTGAAATTAAATGAATTAGCAAGATTATATGATAGAATAAGACAATGGTAAAAAAAAAAGAACTTACAGTGGTTGGTTATGTTGTAATTCCTAATGGGTCCTTGTAGCCATTTAATCCATCTCAAGGATAGGAATGATACTGACAAGGTTCAACAACACAGATGTTTAAACAGGATCATTTTTCTCTAAACAGATGTTGACACAATGAGTCTAGGACCGGAAAGCCAGAAATAGAATGCACACTTATTCTTTAGCTTAGTTCATAGAAGCGTGTGATCAAGCCAAATAATCATCATTGTTAAGCAAAATATAATGTGGGGGTGGTCACATGAAGTTACAAGATGAGATAGAATGAGGTATAAGAAAGAATCCACTGGGTTCCTGAGGGATTGTGGTCTTTCCTACCTCTTTCCTGGGGGGATCAGTGTGTCTGATTCTGATTGTATAGACCCTGTCACCAGATAATTAACAGAGATGGTTTTAGTAGGTAACTGTAGGTGAGCATTATTATTTTATAGTTTGGTTTACAGTAAGTGCTAATGACAATCACTTACATATATATATATATATATGCAATCAAATTAAAACTTCACATTTAATTATAGCTTATAGCTAAAGTTCTCAGTGTGACTTTCTTTGTGTATGAGTTTTTAAAACTATTAAACAGCTTGGATAGGCAACTATTAGCACTTTATTTTTTCATTTCAAAGTTGACTTTGTAGTGCTGCATAATTCTCAATCCAAGGTACAGAGAATCAGCCAGCTGTCAAAGGGATCAACTGTGCCACAAAAAGTTGCTAAAATAAGAAAATCACGTATTTTATTAAACATTTTAAAGCACATTTTAAAGGCCAGGGTTGCGACAGTTTCTATTGTGTAGGATAAATGTGTAGACGATGCTTTTTTTTTTCTGCTTTGGTAAATTCTCATCAGCTTCCTTGATTAATGTTTACTGAGTTTCCACAAAGAGGGTGCCGCTACACCTGACATTGAACTTAATCTTTTCTTTCAGCTGATGAATCAGCACCCTCAAATGAAAGGGTGACCTAAAATGTGAATACTCCACAAGGAGAAAAGAATGCTTTCAGCTAAGATAATTCATTCTCCTTTTCAATATTTTTGTCCTTAAGGAGAAGGCAATCAGGCATTGTCTTTGCCTTGCCCCTCTCCACAATGCTGTGTTTGCACTTCTGCTGTGGTTATCACTCTCCTTCTTACTCTTGCTGGCCTTTCTTAGGAGATATAAGCAGACACATTTCTTGCAAAGAATAAGATTGATTCTATCTTTCTGCTGTTTCAAGAGAGAAAACAACTGAGATCCACAGGGTATTTGGTGCTTAATTATCAATTCCCAATTTATAAGTTGTTAACCCTTATTTTTTTCATGTTTTTCCATTCTGGGAAAAATTTGTTTCTCACAACAATTTAATCTACTTCTTTCTTTGTTTAGTTTCACTGATAAAACAAGCCTTCTTGGACGTTAGTTCTTTTTTTTTTCTAATCTTTTCTGTAGATTCAATTGGCAAATAGCTTTGAAACTTAGAACACAAAAGGGAATGCAAGAGTACTGCAGACAGAGCATAAATAGGGTCACCATTACAAAAGGAAATATCCTTTACACACAAAAGGTGGAAGACAGTTTGATTCCACAACCCTAATACTAACATGGTTTCAAACAAAGTGAAACTGGCTTCTCGGTGAGACATCTGTGCTGCTGTGCTCATTGCAGATCTGTTCACATAGCCAAGAGAGGAAAGCAACTGGTGTTCTCCATCAGCTAAATGAGTGGAAAAAGGGAATATACTCTATGTCTCAAGGAATACTATCAAAATAAATGAAATTATGTCATTTATAGAAACATGGTGGAGATAGAAATCGTAATACTAAAAGGAAAACGTCACATAAACACATACACACATACACACACACACACACACACACACACACACACACACGTAAGCAGATGCCATATAATCTCACCCATACTTGTAATTGTCAAGAATTGATCTTATAGAAGTTGAGAGCAGAATTGGTAGAGTCTGTGGGGAGTTTTTGGGAAATTACTAAATGAGACTTAAAGCATGAAGCTTTGATATGTTGTTCTTTGGCAGGATGAGTTTGTATAATAATTTTCTATGTCTATGTCTTGAATTTGAAGTACTCATTAGAGACACATGCACAATAGTTGAGAGTTACAGGATCTTGTCATTAAATAACCTGCCTTGGTAAGGTATATCTTCATTTCAATAAAATCTTACCATTTTCCTGTACTAGTTATAAAAATCAATTATTTAGAAATATGTATACATAAACCAGACAAAGTCCACATGTGGTCTTTCTAATGATGACTATTAACAAATGGATTTACTGTCCATCAAAATAAAAGTTTCATATTGTGTTAAACTTTCTACATTCATAAATATGTTTTATTTTTTTTAGGGAAATTAAAAATTAAAGCATAAATAAGGATGTATGATATAGTTGTTTGTAGTCATTATACTCTCCTTCTCTGACTGAATTAAAACAATGCTTCATCTTTGTTAGTGGTAAAAATGGTAATGCATTTTGACAGGTTTAACAGGGAATGAGGAGTGGAAGAATATGGACCATGGAATGTCATATGCAGTTTTAGGAATATTATTTTCAAGGCAAAAGAATATAAAGACTACCAAAAATATTTTCACTATTTTCCCTGATCGCTATATAATGAGATATACATTGCAATTGAAGGCGACAGAAAAAATATAGAAAAATATCTTAAATGGATAAAAATTGACATAGTCTTCATAGATAGTTTCCTGCCTGGACCAAACTTTGAGTCAGTCACAATTTGCTTTGCTGAATAGGATCAAAGCCAAAAGTTAAATCAAATTGGCTAAGAGGACACAAAATAATCATTCTTTTCTTTTCAGATTTTCTCTTGGAGCCTAAATTGTCAAAATATCTGGCCTTAGTAATGAAGATATGGGCCCTTTTTATATAGGACTTCATCAATTAATCTAGCTTCAGATAAGAAGCTGAATATGATGTCATATCCCATCATGGTATGACTTTAAAGTAAAGTTCGAAGAGCTTGCTTCTGTTTAACCTTGTTATACTTTTTTATTCTTTTTTTTTTTTACAGTCCAGTCTTTATCTCCCTCCAGGTCCACCCTTTGAGTGTTCCACATCCAATACCTCCTCCCCCATCTGTCTCCAAGATGATGCCCCAACTCCCTCAGTCCCCCATTCCCACCCAATCAGACCTCCCCACTCACCCAGGCCTCAAGTCTCAAGTCTCTTGGGGGTTAGGTGCATCTTCTCTCACTGAGTCAAGACCCTGCAGTTCCCTGTTGTATAAGTGTTGGGGTCTCATATCAGCTGGTATATACTGTCTAGTTGGTGGTTCAGTGTCTGAGCAACCTTGGGGGTCCAGGTTAGCTGAGAATTCTGGTCTTGCTGTAGGGTTTCACTCCTCTAAATTTAAATTCTAGTGCCTTCTGCTCTCTGTCTTCCCCAGTTGCTTCCAAACACCAACAGTCTTGGTTGGAGTTTCCTTTGGCCCATTCCCCCTTGTAATGATGCCTTGGTTGTGAGTTCTTTCACCTCTGTTCCTAGGAGGTTTTACCGACCAGTTGTTCTACATGGTTCTCAGGTGTGCATGTTTGCCTTCAAACCATGAGGTATAAAAATTAGATATCGTGTCTTAAGGTGCATTTCTCTGTCTGTGAAAAATTTCCTAGTGAGCAAACTTTGCTCCAAAGCCATTAAATGCTTAAGTCTGTCATTTTCATTGTTTATCCTGAGATTTCAATGAATTTAAAACAGGATCACTGACCTATGTTATATCTTTCTACCATGAAGTGTTGGATGGGAAAAGAAATTGAATTAAGAAGTTTCCAATGAAACATTCTAAGACGTAGAATATTTTGAAACATGCAATCTTTTAGAATAGTGCAGTGATTGCCTTACTCTGTTCCCCTTTACCACTGTACTTTGGAAGATGGCCCTGCCCCTGTCCTGCTATGTCATGCCCAGAGGAAATGTCAGGATGCACTACAAAAAAACAGCCATCCACTCAGGAACTGATGACACCGCAGGAAGCATATATTCATCAACAAGCAAAGTTCATAAGTGCCCATTCTCCACCAAATCTGTATCTCACACCATAGAACTACAGAATTATAAATCCATTGGTTTACATAAACAAGCCCTTGTCTGCATTTTTTTCCCTCAAGTAGACTTTATTATCCTCCTAGTATTGAGTCAAAGTTCATGGCACACGTCTGTAAATATATTAATGGCACAAGAAATGTTTGGCAGCCTTGTTGTATCCTGAGTTTAAACACACACCACACCACACACACACACCAATGAATAGAAAAACAATGAAAAGAAGAAGAAAAGGTCATCTTCTCCCATAACTGCAGATGGAAATCTCTAAAGAGAAGCCAGATGTCTTTTACAGGTAGGCACTAGGGACTCGCCTGGAGGAAGTGTGCCCATGGGACTGAACAGCACACACTTCATAGAGAAATCATTAATTCCCCCACTCCCTCTCAAAGAGGCTGATTTATTGTTTTAAAGTGAGGAAGTAAAGCTGCCCATGAATGCATGTATTTAAAAAGCTGAACACATAGATTCTAACAACTTCTAAAAACAAGACTGTTTTTAAAAAGTAAAATAATTAAAGTGATAGGACACACAGTTGTTTACACAATGTGGTGTCTCTACTCAGCTCTCTCCTTCTAATCACCACAAGAGAAGAGAGCGAACGGCAGGTATTCATGGTGATTAATTACACACATGCCTCCCCAGAGTCATATCATGGTGATAGATGTCTGCATAGTGCTGAAGTCCTCTAATTAGGGCTGACTGAATATGGTAGATTAAAATTCTAAACATTAGGCTTTGGGGAAAAACTCCAGCCCCCATTCAATTTTCATTAGCTTAGAGTCACTTCATATATTCAAGTCATCTGAGACATATTTATAGGCTCTTTGTGAAGATACATCCCAGGAATGCTGAAATCTGACAATGATTTTTTAAATCCTAAAGCAGAACAGGTTTTTTTTCTTCAGTGCCTTCTGTGCAGAAGCCTTACCTTCATAACATTAATTAAAATAATTGAGAGAAAACAGACGGGATGCCTTCTAAATTATCAAATTTGTTTTCTCCATTCCTTAGTTTTAATGCTTTAACTCAGTTTTCTTGAAACTACAGATTTATACCTCGCTTAGGTTTTTGTTTAACTTACTCTTTTAAAGCCAAATTCCCATTTATTAAAATGTTAGCTTTATTTCGTGAAGAAAAACAACCCATGTGAGTTTTTATTTTATCTACTATTTATTTTCAATGTTTTCTTTAGGGGATGGTTTTATTTCAGTACATAAGGAGTATTAATAAAAATCATACAACTGGGGTGCTTGCTAAAAATTATGGAAACAATTTTAGCAAGACCCTCAGAGATATAATAGTGTATACATGTAATCCACTAACTAGATAAACCTACAAAAGGAAGCTGTTGGTCTTGTCACAGTGTGTAATAAGTACCCTAGTGGTCAGGTTTTATGCTTTCTCAAACAGACTTAAGGAAAGACAATAATCCTGAAATAAATGCACCAGGGCTGCAGTACTTGGGTGGCAAAGCCATAATAGTACTAGGCGAGAGGAATCTTCATCTGGCATCTGTTTTCACCTCTATAAAACCCCTTCTGACAGAACTATTCTTTGCCACTCTTCCTAGGAAAGGTAGACAGAGCCAAAAGCAAAGATTCCTATTACAAACCTAATTCTGAACTTGAAGACTTATCACTTACCTGTCAGCTAAAATATTAATGAAAAACTTCCTGGGCAAATAGAAATTTGAAAGCAAGAAAATGAAAATCAAGCTTTGAACATGTAACAAAATAACCTAAGTAGCTTTTCGATTTGGTGCCAGGTGACTCTTGCACAGGCTACTGTTGGTGTTTTCTAGGTTGTCTTTAGCTCTTTGCTTCACTGGGGTTGTGTTGGATGGAGCAAGGGTGAATTTTTCGCTCTGATAACTTTCACACTCCTTGACTTTAAGACTGAGACAAATCCAGTGTAGGAAGTTTTGTCTCTTTTCTCATCGTGATGCTTTTAGGTTAAGAAACACCAAGTACCATTCTTGTTCTAATTATAAGCTATGTTTGGCATATATAGACATATATTTGTTGGCTCTAATCTCAAATTGATGCTGCCCAAAACCAGTTCCACACACTAGTTAAAACACAAATTGGAAGTATCAGGAGATACAAGTGGAAGGGTTTCACTGCAATCTAAAAGGAAATATGTCAGATTATAATTTTCTGCTTGATGCATATTTTCTTGAGATCTTTATCCCTTTTTCTCTTTCTTCTGATCCTTAGCATAGCAACAGATTTCAAAAAGTCCATTGATTAAAATATTCTTATTTTTTACTTTAAATTATCCATTATTGTTGAGATGTTTCAGTTGTTCTTCAGTCCTAAATTTAAAACTTATTTCATGAACATTTTTGTTTAATTTAATCACTTATTGGGATCAAATGGGACTGCAATTGCTTGAAAACACCAAAGAACGTATCAAAATTCCTTAATAATATCTTCTTTAAATGTTTTTGACATGTGAAAATCTGAAATGAGCCATTTGCTCAAGATTTTCTAGTTCTGCCCTGTGAATTTTCTGGAAACCCAAGTTGCTCTGTATAACTATTTTCCTGGGTGTAGGTTTTAGCCTAAAAGATGGACTCTGGTAAAAAATGATAACTTTGAATACAGAAATTCAGATTTCAGGACATAGGACCAATAAAGCGATCTTTAAAGGTACTAACTTTGGAGGAAGATTCCCTCTGGCTTCCATCTCTTTGTATTGGGTTAAGACATTCCAGAGCTGTTTTGCTCTGGAGATTTAGATGATAATGAGGTTGTTGTTGTTGATGACGATGTTGATGATGATGATGGTGATAATGATGATGAAGACAACTAAGATGACAATGACAATGATAACAATGATTATTGTGATAATGAAAATGGAAACTGAAATGGTGAGCAGTCCCTGGTACTTCTATTGATAATCATTTTTTTTAATCCAAGGACTATGCAAGAAGCAGTAAATGCCTTAACGCACAACTTTACTTTTAACAAGGCCTGCATTCCACCTTACATCAATCAGAATGACTAATATAAAAATCTCAGGTGACAGCACATGTTGGCAAGAATGTGGAGAAAGAGGAACACTTCTCCATTAACTGTGGGATTGAAAACTGATAGAACCACTCTGAGAATCAATCTGGATATTCCTCATATAACTGGAAATAGATCTACCTGAAGATCTAACTATACCACTCTTGGGCATATATCCAAAAGGTATACCATGCCATAGGGGTACGTGCTCCACTATGTTTATAGCAGCCTTATCTGTGATGTCCAGAAGCTGGAAACAACCCAAATGTCCCACAACAGAAGAATGGATACAGAAAATGTGCTTCATTTACACAATGAGGGATAATGACTCGACTGTAAAAAAAGATTAAAGAATTAAAAAAAATGATAGTCAACTAAACCAATCTGAACTTGAAAAATATTAATGAAAAATGGGTTCAATGACAATATTCAAAAGCCATGGTGAGGATCAATCATACAAAGTGAATGTATCTGGGCATGAAATAAGGTCAAGGATGTACAGTCTTCTTGTTCATGGAACCTCGTTCTCTATAAGGAAGCTTGGGGTCTTAGAGTATTTCATCTTAAAGATTAAATCAGATCACAGCACTGTGTGATAGAAAAATTACATGAGCTAAAACAGCAGCTAAAAATGTGGCCCGCTAGTACATGTCCTATACTGCATTGTAAGAATAAAAGCATACAAATCACCAAATAAATTTAATTTAGAACAATATTTTATTTAACCCCGATGAAGACAAAATGTTTACATTTTAATATGCTGTCAATGTAAAATGACATAGACAATTTTTGTTCCTTCTATAACAATAAATTTTATACTCTGGTATTCATTTACATATTTAATCTACTGTAACCATTTCAGATCCTACTAACCTATGGAGTTTCAACAGCCAGTCATAGTCAGTTACTATTGTATTCTATTAAGGCACCCACATGGTACAATCTTACTTGAAGAAAAAGAAATTATAGTGCTTATAACTAATACTTTAAATATGCTTAGATATGTACAAATATAATATTCCAAATAGACATACCAATCACACATGCACATGAGAAATAGAACATCCTGTCATGAGTGAGAACAGGCAGAGTGCTGAGTCTGCATGATGCTGATGCTTATGCAGAAATGGGTAGCAAAGTTTTCAATGTATCAAGCATACCCATTCATATTTGTGTAGGTTTCATTCAGTGGAATCCCTTGTGAGACAGCTTCATTTACTTAACATTTACTGGATTTTGTATTAAGATACAAATTTTAATCACTGTACAGTAGCAAATAAAAAGAGATGGATGAAAATAATACAGAAAATTGAAATGCAGATGACTTACTAATGAGTTTCTACAATAAAAATTAAGCCAAATTGATAACCTGTCCACGTTTATTTACCAACTTAATTCTGTGATAAGATTATCTGGCTTTATGCATATTTTCTAATTAGAATGAGAATATATGGGAGAAAAAAAGTATGCCATTCTTTTTGAAGTTCCTCATATGAAGAAATTCAATATCAGGGGTAACGATTTATTTCCCTTTAGATAACTAGTTCATGACAACAATATGAACTTGGAGACTCAATGCAGAGGAATCTAACTTTCATTAAATGTATTAAAAAACTATATTTCATCCCAGGTTGCTACTGCCCTAGAGGGCATATCAGGTCTGAAGTTACATGTTTACTCAGACTGTAAACCTCTACCACACTTTACCACACTGGTAACTGTCTTCTTTAAAAATATTCCCAAGAGCCACTTGTGATATTAATGAAGTTAGAAGTAACTAGGTTTTACTACTGTTCACTTAAAACAATGAAAAACTGTACTCTCACAATTCTACTGGTCAATAGTCTAAGAATTGATGTCAGCACCCGTAGGCAAAGAACACACCTACGCCCCCTCCAGGTCCTGGTAGTGCTTTGACTTTTGTGAGTATAGCTACATTCTGTCTTTATTTTCCCATAACTCCTGTCCTGTGTTTCTGTGTCCTAGTTCTCATATAAACTCATTATCATTCAATAGAGTAGCCACTCTAATCCAGTGTGAATCTTGTGCTTAACTGCTTCTCCCAGGAGCTGCTATTTCAACTTAGCTCACATTAACAGGTATCAGGGTTACAGCATAAATACATATTTTTGGGAAAAGATGTTATCCAACACTGTACAGTCTCTAGGAAGTTACATTGATACAACTTAGTTTTATGCTATAAAATGATGTGACATCCACCATGCTAATATTACTGGGTCTGCTGTTTGAGTAGGAGTATTGTATTCCATTGTCATCAATCATGACCAATTTTGATTTCAGAATATGGCAGTAAGCCATCTCTTATGGTATTGTAGTGGCTAATTTTCTTGTTTCTTTGACAAACTTTCTGATAACAAAAGTTAAGAAAAAATCAATTTACTCTGGTTGAAATTGTAAGAGTATAGGTCATGGTCTAGGGAACGGCAGGGCAGTAAGAACTTGAGACAGCTAGTTGCATTGCATCTATAGTCAACAACTTCAAAAATAAGCCTAAGTTTACTTTGTCCAATTTCCTTCTCCCCCGCCCCAATCTTGGATCCCAGCTCATAAACAGGTTAATTCCACATTCAGGGTAGGTCCTCTGTTCTTGGTTTTCTGGAAATGCCCTCACTGATTCTATTATCATAGGTGTGTCTCCTGTTTTATAACTGTGACTGGGGTTTATATTGGGAGCAACTTAAAAACCTACTACTTTATCTTTGCAAATCAATGTAAATAACCAGGTCTTGAACCAGATTTTCTACCAGCCTGACTTCTTTCTGCATGTTGGATGTTGATGAGGGCAGTATTCTTGAATAGTCTGTGAAAGCAACAAAAGCCCTTGGCTTGCATTTGAGTCTCAAGTTAAAAATCCACTGGTCTGCACATGCTTTTCTTTCAATGCTTTATCCTATTCTTCAACAATAGAACAACTCAACCACTGTGATTTCTATTGTAATTAAATCTGAAATACAATAGGTATCACGGTGGGTCAGTATTTCTCTTCTATCTGTGTCTCTGCCATGTCTGGAAGAAATGACCAAATTAATATTTCAGCATGTCTAGGGTTGTGCCCCTCAAATTGTTTGACTGCCGTTTGATTGTTCAGAATCTGCTATCCTACTTATGTTTTGTTCCAATAACCCATGTGTTAACAAATGCTCCTGAGATGAGACATTAACTATATGTTTATTTAAAGGGACAAGGTGAAGAACACATATTTAAGGAAAGAGCAGAGTAAAGAAAGGCACAAGTGACAGCCAGAGAATGTTTCCCTATTAAGACTTTAAGACACAGGAAAGCACTAGACCACAGTAAAACACACTTCCATGTTTTCCATAATACAGCAAGATTGGTTATTCCTTGGACTTAGCATGAGAATGATGTGTTCCTATCATCTTCAGGAAACATAATTTTTCTTGTCTTCAGGGAAGAAAATAACCCTTGGCAGGGATGTCTAGAACCTGAAAGCTAAGCTTTGGGTTAGAGTAAGAGACATGGTCATAGCAATGATTCATTTGCTAAACTTGTTCTGGAAAATTTTCCTTTGCATTCTCACAGATCATCCTTGTCCTTTAATTCGTAAAATTTCTTTCAGAATGTTATAGTACTTATTGGGCCATAGTCATCTTTTAATTATGATTTTCTGCAATAACATGTAAACTAGGTCAGGATCTATTTTTGTTAACTTATTTGTATCCATCTCACTGACAGATCACATGGAATGTTTGAGTTTCTTAAAAATACTAATTAAGTAAATTAATGTTCCTTCAAATAATAGTTTCTCCTGTATTCATCTGAGCTGACAAGTGTGCCTGGATATAATAAGTAATGGCTTCTGCCTACCTATTAATAGCTTTCACTTACACAAATGCTGTGAATTAGATTTCCTATTTTGCCATGACCACTTGAGAGAACTAATAATATTTAGAAGGGAAAGTTCCAGTGTTTGTTTAATATATGACTTCTTGGTGTACAAGGAAGTAATCCGTTGACATGGTTTTTATGATATTTTAAGAAACAAACTAATGAACTATGGTATGAATGTGTTTTTGAGGAAATTGAATATTATATTGGTAAGTGTGGAATATGACATGAAAACTGAAGCCACTTAGAGCATGTAAAGACTTTGCTTTTTGAACTTCACGTATGCACACGTGTACATGATGTCATGTGTATTAACACTAAAGACAAAGCTTGATGGAGAATCAACAACAAAAGCTATGCTTGCTTGTCCTGTGTTTTTTCCCCTTTTTTAATTTGTTTTTTTGTTGTTTGATTATTTTATGTGTGATGTGTATTTAGTATGAAAGTGTATCAATATTTATTTGTGTTTGTGATTCTCTTTCCGTATGTATGTAGGTGTGTATATGTGTGTGTGTATGTGCATGTGTGTGTGCATGTGTATGTGTGTGTGTGAGAAAGAAAGAGAGAGAGAGAGAGAGAGAGAGAGAGAGAGAGAGAGAGAGAGAGAAGGTTAATGTTATGATGTACATATGAAGGTAAGAGGACAAACATATTTTGGCACTTGTATTTACCTTTGTTTAAAGTATGGTCTCTTGTTCACTATTGTGTAAATTAGGCAATCTGGCCCACAAACTTTTAGATGTATAGCTGTCTTTCTTTCTCATTACTCTCATTATAGTCAGGTTGGTATTTCAGATGTGTAGTACAGCATCTAACTTTGAGTAGGTTCTAGGGATCTGAAATCTGGTCCTCTTACTAGCAACAAACAATTTGTCCAAGTCATCTTTCCAGGCTACCACATGTCTTCCAATTTCATATCTTTCATGTTCTGGAGTCTTTATTAGCATTTGTGGTGATTTAAATAACATTGTATTTTGTGTGGATTTGGATTAGAACTCTTAAATATATGTGTTTCATAGTGTGTTATTTTTAGCATGGATCCCTTCTTACTTTTAAAGCTTACTGCAAAGTTACTTCCTGGGTGATTTTAAAAGGAAAAATAAATTCTCATCATCCTTAAAACAGGTTTATGTTTGTGGATTTTGTAGATGCTAGAGTTAGAATATGGATTTATCAAGGAAGATGAAAGGAAAATTTTCTATTAAATTATTAAGTTATTAGCACTAAGCAAAATTGTGGCACAAAGATGCTTAACAGTAATTCACCATAAAAATTTTTCTAGACACTCCACTTTATAGTACAAAAGTAGAAAATATGTATGAAATTATGGACTTTCTGTCATTACAAGCAAATCAAAAGAGATTATGAAACCTGAGTAATGCAAATGACCATTCTGTTTCATATTCCTTTGTGATTGTATTGAAAGAAAAGATAAATTTCTAAAATTCACTACAATGTAGTGACAATGTATTTTCATAGCATAATGTAAAGTCAAATTTTAAAATCTGGTTAACTATCTGTAATGTGTGCTTAGTAAATATTAAATAGTATGGCACTAAATATAATTCTTTATGGTATCTTCTTTGATAAATCAGTAATTTCTGGAAAAGTAATATCATGGTGATCACTTTCACAGAACAGTGATAAAAACTCCTAAGTTTTGTCCAAAACTGTGTTGACACCATACAAAATTACCTAAAATTTACTAAGAATGAACCTAAAATGAAGACATCCCAAGAAAATACAACCACACGAGCTTATAATCATGATGATTATCTTGGTTTTGTTATTAATTCACCCTGTGAACAGTTATACTGTCTATCCTATACACAACACTTTCTTTTCTAATCATAGCGTAGTAATGCTTTAAAAGAAATCACTAAGAGTCTTGAATTAAAGCATGGAGGACCATGAAATCTTTACTGAGTAGACATTTGATAGATATCAAAAAACCTGATTTAATTAAAAAGGCAGAGGACAAACTTTACCTGGGTTAAAGTCAGTAATCCAGTATTTTGTAAACACTAGACTTACTTGACTATCAGCTAAAATCACTTTTTCCTAGTTCAAGTTTCCTGAATCATACTGGAAACTGCCTTCAATAAACATAGCATCCAGTGGACTCCAGGAGTAGTCTCAAAGCCCCTGTCTCCACATCTTGGCTCCGCTATCCTGCTTTGAGTTTAGGGAAATAAAGGGAACGGGAATTGAGGGTAAAATAATCTTCAAATGGAAGAGTTGAGATGTGAGCATTTCCCTGGGACTGTCATAACAAATTTTCACAGAGTATGAGGGTGAAAAGAAATGTATCCTCTGTCATCAATCTTGAAAGATTTGGTTAGAAGTACTTCTTTCCTAATTCTCTAGGGGAGAGTTTCTTGCACACCTTGCTGGTTTCTGTTGGTTACATGTAATATTTGCATTGGCTTTATGAAGCATAATGAAGCCACTCTCCGTTTCTATGCCATGAAAGTTTCCTTTATTGTGCCAGAACTTTACTATCTTTTGTCTTTTCCCCTTTATCTTAAAAAATATTGAAAACTTCTTATGTTAGTACTACACCTACAACTTTCCTAACCTCTCCTACATTCCTCAACCTCCCATCCTTTACCATCCCTTCTAAATTAGTGATCTCTTCTTTAATGATTATTGTTGCATGTATACATGCACAAAAGTATCCATAACCTGCTAGACCCATTTAGAGTTGCTGGTATGTACATATGTCCATGACACACCAGTTGGAATTAGGCAACCTAGGAAGAAGCTTGTCTCAAAGAAAGAAAGAAGGAAAGAAAGAAAGAAAGAAAGAAAGAAAGAAAGAAAGAAAGAAAGAAAGAAAGAAAGAAAGAAAGAAACTCATTCTCTGGGTCTCAGCAGCCATTGGCCACCTGTAGTTATTCATCTAGGGGTAGGACCCTATAAAGTTTCCCTTGTCCCCTTTGGCATTTCAACAGATTCAGGTAGCTATTTATTGAGATTTCATGAGTCAATCCCACTTTTCATGCCCAAGAATATTGTCTACCAGCAAGAGTCTTAAACCTTTGACTTAGAATTTTGAGAACCCATTTCTCTAATTTTTCACTGAGGCTTAAATGTGACAGATGAACCCATACTTATGATCTCCCTTTTATCAGTTGTGGATCTCTGTAATATTACCTATCCCTGCCAAAAAGATGTTTCTTTGATGAGAGGGTGAAATCCACACTTAATGGATATAAGGAAGTATACTTAGAATACAATAAAAAATTATAATGGAATAGGAATTGGGAATAGTAGCTTCTCTTCTCTAGTTTAAGACCTTTCCAGCAATGGGTAATTTGTTAGTTTTGTAATATCGGCATTAATTTCTTCATAGTCATTAAGTCTTAAGTTAAATTAGACAGCTGTTAGTTGTGCCAAACATAACTGTACCTGTATTGCCCCATTAGGAATATCTTGTCAGGACAATCGTTGTATGTAGGCTATACAACAGAGTGTTCTTTTTCCTTGACTGCTGGCTTAGCACTTACTAATACTGTAAGAGCCAGTCTTGAGAAGGAAGTTTCCTGGTCATCTCCAGCTTGATTCCTCCAAATGCTCTGTCCAAAATATGTGGGTTCTTCAGCAGTAGAGCATATTGACTTCAGAGACTCTTCATATTTCGCCAACCATCAACTTGAAAGGAGTTTTCACTGGCCTGGTGCTTTGTCTACTTTGGTTAGGGGGACTATGTTTTAGGGGATATAGCATCATTATCCCATGCCACATAAAACCTCCCACCACATTTCTTTCTAGTACTCCCTTCTGTAACTCTTTCCAGCTCTAGAGATCCTTCTTCTTCATTTCCTCATGGTTAATTTCTAATTTCTAGACCCTATCAAGTACTCCATTTACTCAAGTTTAAAGATTCATACCTATTGATCCATAATGGAGGAGAAAACATGGGGTTCCTAGGTGTGGGTAACCACATCTAGTGTATTTTCCAGCCTCTAACATTTACCTGAAATCTTTGTAATATTATTTTACCTTACAGCTAAACAGTATTCCATTTTATATATGCCACAATTTTTATTTTCACAACGGTTTTTCAGCAGTAGAGCATATTGACTTCAGAGACATAATAATTTATTATTTGGTAATTTCACATCATGAACATCACACACAAACACTTCTAAATCCTTCCAGCTCTGCCCTAAACCACTGTGAGACACATAGCACCCACAGATAAAGGAGAAACATGTTTTTAAAATGTCCAAATTGTGTTGCTCATGGGGGCATAGGCAAACTACCAGTGGCCAGCCCCTTAAACTAAATTAGATTCTTTCCTTACTCACACTTTTGCCAGAGACTGTCAATTATGGAGAGCTATACTTAAGCCTTCTTATCACAGTTTTTGAGTTCTCTTCAATGGATTTCTATCTAGGACACCTTTAAGCCCTCACCCACAGCACAGCCCAAGGACATCAATATGGCTTCAGACTGAAGAACTGACAAGGAATATCTGCATGGTCTTCAGTGGTAAGATGGGCCATGGACATAGAAACCAGCTGTACTAGCACCAGGGACTTCAACATTGCCTAGGGCAGTAGACCACAGATACAAAATTGGCCTTTGGGACAGCACAGACCATAGAGGTCTTTTGAGGAGGTCCAATCCAGAAAATGAACTTTTTCATATCAGACATTCTGTTGTTGCTCAGAACCAGGGTGATCAATTGTGTGCTGAGAAGTATATTCAGGATCTTATTCTGTGCAAGTTCCAGGTTTCTGCATATGCCTTATCATCCCTACTCCATAATAACATGTTTCTCTGTCCTCCACAGGCTTCTGTCACATTTGTCACCACTATAGCATCTCTAGTTCCACCTCTCTCCACTGCTCACTCACCTTTCCAGTCCTCTATCTGTCCCATTTCTTCATCAAATATTTGTTCATTGTAGTGGTATTACAAACTGCAGTGTGTGTATACATATGTATGTACATATGCATGCATACATTCATATATGTATGTTTGTTTATATTTATATTGCCCAAACAACTTTATATGTAAATATTTACTGTGGTGAATCATTGGTCCCCTCTAAGGTTTCTGTTTTCTGAAACACCAGAAATTCTGAACCATTTGTGAAATTTATCTCAGATATCCTATTGTTGCTCAGAGTCAGGATGATGTTATAGTTAGGCAGGGCATCTGGGGGTAGGTTCTGTGTGAGCTCCTGGCTGATGCACTCCTTATGTCTGCTACCCTGAGGCTTGCCAGGCTGAACCTTTGTGCTTGTAGCCTGAATTATCCATCTCCCCAGCAAGGCAAACAGCATGGGCTACAGTGGCTCCATTCTTTTTGCCAGCTGACACGCCTAGAACAGACCCTATTCAGTTAAGATATGTTTCCAAGGGTGTGTCAGTCAACTGCACACCACCCTTGTGCTGCACACAACTGCCCACTGTCTTTGGTGCTGGTTACCCCTCTGCTTAGCTCACAAGGTTGAACTTATAGGCTGTGGACTGAATCATTGGAACAACCAACAGTCCTTTCCCCAGACAAGTGTTACGAGTTCCACAACTTACTGTTAATCATAAATCATCTGTCATAATCCTTAATTTTAAGAGCTTCAGATAGCTGAATCAATCAAATATATTTCTGTTATACAGTGTTCATTTTGCATTCTAGAAAATCCTGTTCAGTTACTGAGACAGACACTCTTAATTGATTCTCCCTGAATAAAGTCACACAAAGCAAACAAAGAACAGTTTTGTAGTTTCATAACTTAACCATTTATTGTATTATAGATTACAGAAGAAATCCTGTTTAAATTATTAAAACAAATAATTTTTCTTATAGATTAATCATTAAATGAACTGAAGATTGCTTCTATAATAATGTTCTGTCAGTGTTTATATCATCATAAATCTTATTTGGAAAATATAATAGTGTATAATGAATGATGTGAGTGAACATTTCTAGCTTTCCTTTTTCCTTGCTATCAAAAATAAAGAGGGACATTATAACATTCTGTGGATCTTCAACACAAATCTTGTCACATGACACACTTCAACCCTTAATGAGATTAAAAATAACAATCTTCTTATTTCAGATGCTAAATTGTATATTGTTAAAATGTTTAATAAAAAGTGTAAAATATCTCTGACTACTAGTAGATAGAAATAATATCAGATAAGGGTATAAATTAATTTATATTCTTGTGTCAGTAAAATAAATTGAAAATAACTTACTGCATTCTTAAAACCTCTCATTGTATGATTCTTCATTAAGCCACTGGAATATATTTGACTCTAAATTTGTCATGCATTCTAATGATCTAAAGTGAACTTAGAGAGGAATTCATAACTGAGATCAATGAGAGGATTTATATTTCCAAATGTATTCTGATAACTGCAATTACTGTAATCTGGGAGTAAATTAAAAGGTTATTCATTTGGAATCTCATTCCTTCTCTCCTTTGTTTTTAGGACAGTGTGCCCTTTTATTTTTCCATTTGTTATTTTTGGAGGGAAAAGAAAGGAATTTATACTGATAGCAGAGATGTTTTAGGACAATGGGCTTAAAAATAGGCCAAACCCCCACATGGATTTGTAGGGATTCTCCTGCTACCAAGGCTCTAACAGACTGCATGCTAGCCAGTCTGTCTTGGCTATCACACTTATTGGGGTTAATCTCATAAACATAAAGTTGACTTTTTCCTCAAGATAGCTGAGATTCTTTTCTAGGAATAACAATTTCTGGTTAGACAAACATATCATTTCGGGACACTCGACTTACAACATGTACAGATCTGGACCACAAGCTAAATAACTTTAGTGCCTGATTCAGGAAGACATGACTAAAGCTATTTATGGTACAGGGAAAAATCAAATGTCTATGAGTATGCAGACACATGTCTTTCTATGGCATGAATTGTAATATTTCCCTGTGGAAACATTCCCATAAGACTAAGCTGGTTATCTATCTTTTCAGTGCATGACTAAAGTTCTCAGTGAGGCCATGTTACTTGGTAATCAGAGGAACACTTACACTACCACTCTCTTTCTCTAAGAATATAGAAGGAGGGTAGACATGTGTATTCCAGGAGTGGGATCTTTACCAATGGAGAGCAAGCAATTCTCTAATCGGAAAGAAAAAATATGAGGAAATATTTAAGTGAAATAAATCTTTACAGAGATGCTGGCTGTGGTGGGGAGTAGTACCTGTTCTGAATGTTTTCTGTGAAGCAACTCTTAGAATATGTGATGGACTACCTGGCATTTACAGACTGGATTGTGAAAATGTAATAAGAACCTAGTAGTTGAATGACTACTATGGAGTATTTGATGAGCCTGGAAAGGACTATGAGATAAAGTGCATAGTTGGTATCCAGAGAAGTGGAAAAATACAATGAAAAGATTTCATCCTAGAAGTTAGGGAACTGCCAGGTGCACATGGCTTTGTATTAGCTGAATTCACTTCAGACTTTACTTCTATAACTGTATATTTTTCTTATTATATGGCACAAAATTTATGGTAATTTGTTATACCAGCAAAAGGAAATGAATACAGTGGCCTTTGAGCTGGCATTTGAAGGCTGAAAGAACAGTCACCAAGAAAACAATAAACTGAGCTTTGGAAAGCAGCTTTCATTGTATCCACATGCAAAGGATTTGCAGGCTCAGGTAACTGTGGGAGATCTTCTGTCTGGAGTATCAGGATAAGGTGAAAGCCAAGCACAAGGAAGCCCACAAGCATTGTCTGGGAATGCCATTTGAAGCCAGGTAATCCTTGCAGTGAGGCCTGATGGGAAGATTTAGATAGGTGTATCATGCAAATATTTTTCAGACTATCAACAGAAAGACAGCATGAGCAATAGAATTAGGGATTAAGAATGAGAAATCCATTTAGAGGGATAAGATGGAGTCTGGTCTTACTGCATGCACTGTTTAGCCTTTTATGAGCAGACCCAATAGTTTTCTATCTTCTTTCTGTGTTCAATATGTTTATGTGATAAGGTTTAGAATCACAGTGGAAGCAGACCTCTGGATATATTTGTGAAGGATTTTATGGTGATGGAGTTGGAAGAGACCTGGAAATATGGATGGGACATTCTAGTAGTTGACAACTAGCCTAAATAAAAAGAGATATCTAGCCTGAGCAATGGTATTAATCTCTTTCTGCATTGGTTGATACATTGTGTACAGCTGCCTCAAGTTCTTATCACCATAACTTTTTTACTCTTATGGAAGTGAAGGCCAAAGTGAAACCTTCTTCCATCAATTGTTTCTTGTGTGTTTGGTTAGAGCATTGAGATAATACGCAATACATAAAACTGGTAATGAAATACAGTGCCATTGTGATAAAGTTGATCAGGTGGTTCTTAACAGTTGATATTGGTTTGTGAAAAGGATGTTGGGCCTGAAAAGTCCAAGAGTTCTGTAAGCAGAGTCTAAAGGCCTCTCTGTTGGGAGATTAGAAGACTAGACTGTTCAGAAGAATGCAGAAGGTAGAAATCCATTTTATGAGGTTGGAGGGGAGAGAAAAACAGTCCATCAGAAACTTGGCTAGAAACCATTCTTGCTAAATTCTGATAAAGGACCTGCCTTTCTGATCTATATCTCCTGAGTAAGCATGATTATAAGAGAAATGCACTAATTTGTCTGGTGGAACTGTTTCCAAGCAGGACAGATAGCACTTAGAGTCTGCTATGGCTAGTGACTAACGACCTCGTCTAGGTCAACAGAGAAGAGCAAACAGGAGTAATATGAAATATATAATTGAGTACAATGCTTACTCATATAGACAAGAATACCTCAAGACTGCTGTAATTCGTAATGTCCTTAGAGTTATTGAAGAGAAATGTGACTCTTTGCCCTGAACCAGAAAAACCAGAAAAATTATTCTCATGCAAAATTCCACCTACTAAAGAAATTATATAAAAATGCAAATTCATTTTAAGGATGGTTTCTTAAACTGGGGAAACTACAGAAAGACATCTCTGGTCATATCTATGATAGTGTATTTAGCTGAGATTAATCATGGTGGGAAGATATTTCTTCCTAAACGTAGGTGACATATTTCAAGCAATATGGTCCTACAATGAATATAACTGGAAGGATAGCTGAGTGCCAGGATTCATCCCTTTCTGTTTCCTAACTGCTGGTAGAATGTGATCAGTTGCTTCAATTTCTTGAGGCCAGAACTTCATCTCCATGATGGAACCATAGCCCAAACTAACTTTTCCTCCATTGACTGCTTCTTGTAAGATATTATATCAGAGTAACGGGAGAAGTAACTATTACTGCAACTTCCTTACACACACAGATACAGACATACCCCCCACACACATACACACACCACAGACCCCAAAATATTCATGATTTCCTTGTTGTATGATGTGGGTAAAAGAATAAAATTATATTTGTTTTTTTTTTACCTGATAAATTTATTTCAAACATCCACAAATTAAAATTTGTGCTGCCATAAAACAAGTTAATTGGTATGGAGTAATAAATAAGAAGCTGCTTTCAGCCGTGTCTGCCTTCTCCAGAATTATCTTGTCAGCATAAAAAATTCCATGAAATAACTTTTCTCCATTTTTCCATTATACACAATTATCACTATATATTTGCTCCACCACTTTCCTAGTGTGAGACTTCTTTAAGGCAGTAAGACATCTCTTTACCTGTGTGGAAACAATAGTTGTTCAATAAGTGTGGAAACACTTTGATAGAATGATAAATTAATGTCTTGTTATTAGGTCTGTAACCTTTATCTTCCTGTAGACAGGTGGATTGTAAAACAATAAAATTATGCAAACGTGTGTGTGTGTAAACAAAGAATTGAGGATGCCAAGAAATGACAGATTTTCACATCAGAAGAAATATTGCAATCATGATTAGATATAGCAATGCATGTATTGAATGGAGATCAATGCCTTGCTAATGAAGACACTTGAGGAGTGCCAGTCCTTGACATAGTATCTAGAGAGGCTATACCATTTCACTATTTAAAAATGAGCTCACCGCTGGAAAGAAAAACAGTTGTCAAAATGAAAAGGGTAATTGTTTAAAATTTTTTATTATCATAATTAGTAGAATTTTATGACTTCGACTAATTATTTGTATGTTAATTACTTCACTACTTAAGTGTTTCATGTATTTATGTATTTGACAAAGTAACTAGATTTGTTCCATAATTAATGTAAAGAGTTTTACTGTTTCCAGAATCTACTCTATCAGCAGTAACGTCAGATTTATGAGTGCTAATCTCATTAATATTAATGGATTTTTTGCACATAAATCTCTTTATGTATCTCTGATGGAGGAGAGCTTGGTAAAAACTCTAAAATTCTCATGTGCCAAGGACATTAGCAAGAATGGATGGTATCGAGGGATAGAAATCTTATTAAAGCATGATCTACTAAATTCTGCTCATAAGTGCTAAGAAATAATTGTCATTATATCATAGAAAAAATGGTCTTTTGTAGAGAATAGAAACAGATTTTAACAACCAACTATTTGGAAGAAATAATGATACCTGCAAATACTGAGATCAGAGGATAAACAATTTAGCAAAAAAAATATACTTCTCATTGTTATTTGTTTTTGTCTTGTTTTGTTTTAATTTCCATTATTTTAATTAACCTCAAACTCTCCAGTTAATACTTACCATCTTCCATAGTTCAAGCTTATTTCTCAATATCCACCTTTGGCTCTGTTTTCCAGTTTCTCCACTGCTGAAGTGCCATTTGCGGCAGCAGAGATGAGAATGACCTTACTACCACAGTATTAGCGATTTTGGTCAACCAGGTTAGCTTTTGGTTGAACAAGGTGAAGTGTCCATAAAGCAACATCTAATTTAATGTGTGAATTGTCAGTCCAGTGCACAAACATCCGCACAGGCATCAAGTGAAAATAATAACTTCATAACATGTAAGAAACAATAGGTTACCTATTTCATCCTTTATATCAAATTTTATGAATGAATAAACACATTTAATTATCTTTATTAAACATACCAGATATAATTTGGAATAGAAAGAGGAAAGAAAATTAAAGGAGGAAAAGTTGTTAACATGGAAGTTAGGACTGCCTACATCAACAGTATTTGTAGAACGTTAGTTGTATATTCAACAATGCGCTTAACATATTTGGCCTCTGTTACATATAATAGCAATACATCTATTATGTCTAATAGTAATTTAGTAGGAACCAGGGATATAATTCATATTTAATTTATACGTTTGTTGTTATTAAGTAATCATTAATAATAAATTAATAATGTTAATTTTAAACATATTGTACTCACCACCAAGGAGATTATAGAAATACTTGACACAGAGGCATGTGGGAGCTGAAGATGGCTTGACACATAAAGTTCTTGCTATGTAAGCATGAGGATTATGAATTGTATCCTCAGACTGTGAGTAAAAGCTGGGTAGATGTGGGAGCTTGCCTGCAGGTTCAGTGTTCAGGAGAGAGAGACAGAGTTTTCCTAGACAAGCAGGCTAGCTATACCAGCCAGACATATGAGCAAGAAGCACTACATCAATCAATAGAGAGAAAAGCAGCCAAGAAAGAAGCTGAGTTAATTTTTGGCCTATGCATATACAAACACACATGAATACTCACACACCCAGTATACACTCACTATCACCACCATGACTACCATCACGACCATGAACAAAGGGAAGAAATTTGCTTGCATAGTGTAGAGAGCCGAATGTGTGGGGTTCCCTCTAGGAAATGCAACTGAAGTTAAAGGAATAGAAAGTGTAGTTAAAGACACTGGTCAAGCACATAAATGGATGGAATAGGAAGAGAGAATAGAGCTGGAATTCTCCTAAGTCAAGAAACACACACACACACACACACACACACACACACTATAAAAATATGATACTTCAACAATGGCCAGTACTCTGGAACACAGAGAAGTGGGATAAAACTAAATGAATCCAGAACAAATAAGACCTTGGCTTTTATGGTAAGATTTTGACAATCATTCTACAATATTCTAGTATCAAAGTCATTGTATTATTTCACATTGAGTGCTGACATAGCAATTTCTGAGTTTCTGAGCTTCTTATGCTGAAAACAATGGGGAACACTGAGAGTTCTCAGAAAATCATTTATAAAACACGAGACATTTCTGGTCCTATTCTAGTCAGTGTAGCAATTTAAATATTCATTAACTTGATACAGTATTTGAGTTTTTACAATATTTAACTCCAGATACTTTATTCTTAATATAATATTATTTTTTTGTTGTTTTGCTGTGATGCCCTTGACCTATCTGACTCCTTCAATCCTTCCTCAACCTTTGACACAAGATTCCCTGAGCTCTACCTAATGTTTGGCTGTGGGTTCCTCTATTTGTTTCCTACCTACTGCGGGGTGAAGCCTCTTAGATGACAGTTATATTAAGCACATGTCTGCAAGTATAACTGAATATCATTAATATTATCAGGGGTGAGTTCTCTTTCATGAAACAGGTCTCAAGTGGTGGTTAGTCACTCATTGGTCATTTCCTCAATTGCTGCTCCATCTTCATTCCTACATATCTTGGTGGCAGCACAAATTATGAGTTATAGATTTTGTGCCTGGGTTAGTGTTCCAATCCCTCCATTTGAAGACTTTTATGGTTACACAAGATGGCCATGTCAGGTCCAATATCTCCCATTGCTAGGAGTCTTAGCTAGGGTCACCCTCATAGACTCTTAGGAATTTTCATTATCCTAAGTTTCTAGCAAGTCCTACAGACTCAGTGTAATGTCCATCAAAATTTGAACACAATTCTTTATAGACTTTGAAAATGAAATACTAAACTTGATAAAGAAAAACAAAGAAACAAACAAACAAAAAACCCAGGATAGTTAAAACAATCATGAACAGTAAAAGAACATCTAGAGGTATCACCATCCCTAATTTTAGGTTGTACTACAGAGTAATAAAAGCTGCATATTGTTGGCAGAAAAGCAGACAGGTTGATTAAAGGAATCAAATAAAAGACCCAGAAAAACTCACATAACATAGACATGTGATTTTTGACAAAGAACCAAAGATCTACAATAGAAAAAAGGAAGGTATCTTCAACTAATATTGCTCTAACTGGATATCTGTGTGTAGAAGAATGCAAATAGACCCATATCTATAATGCTGCACAAAAATCAAATCCAAGTAGATTGAAGACCTCAACATAAGAGTACACTAAATCTGATACAAGAAAAACTGGGGAATAGCCTTGAATGCACTGATACAGGAGACAACATCCAGAACAGAATACCGAGAGCTCAGGCACTAAGATCAACAATTAATAAATGGGACCTCATGGAACTGTAAATCTTTTGTTAGGCAAAGGAGACTATCAAAAGGAATGGGAAAAGATCTTCACCAACCCTGCATCTGACAGAGGGCTGATATACAAAATATATAAAGAACTCAGGTAAACCAAATCAACAAACAAAATAACCTAATTAAAAATGTAGTGCAGATGTAAACAGAGAATTCTCAACAAAAGAATCTCTAGTGGCTGAGAAGCATTTAAGAAATTCTAAACATTCTTAGTCGTAAAGGAAGTACAAATCGAAACAATTCTGTGATTATATCTAACCTGTCAGAATGGTTAAGATAAAAATAACTCAAAGTGACCGCACATGCTGGTAAGTATGTGGAGCAAGGGGAACACTCATCTATTGCTGGTGGGAGTGCAAACTTGTACAACCACTTTGGAAATCAATTTCATGGTTTCTCAGTAAATTGGAAATAGTTCTGCTCCAAGATTCAGATATACCACTTCTGTGCCTCTATCTGAAGGATCCTCCTCCTTACTACAAGGCCACTTGAAACACTCAGACCTCCATCAAATATTTCCATCAAATCTCTCAAACCAAGTCTCAGGAAATCCCAGAGAATAGGATTTGGAAGAGTGTAAGAACCAGAAGGGATACAGGACAACAAGAAAGCTGAGCCATCTAAACCAACGTGAGCAAAACTCATATGAACTCACAGAGACTGTGGCAACATGCACAGGGTCTAGCCATGAGTCACATCATAAATATGTATTGTGGCTTCCAGTTTACTGTTTTTATGGGATGACTGAGTATGTGAACAAGTGGGTCTCAGATTCTTGGGCCTTCTTTTGGACTATTTTCCTTTTGTTGGTTTGTCTTGTCCAATTCTGATGTGATAGTTTTTATTTTATCTTATTATACTTTTATACATTTTATTGTTATCCCCTAGAATCCTTTTTATTTTTTAATGAGAGACAGAAGTGGAAAGGATCTAGATGTGTGGGGAAGAGGTCAGAATTAAGAGGAAGTTCAGGGCAGGGAAACTATAAGCAGAATATATTATGTGAGAGAAAAAATTTCAATTAAAGAAAAAACAATGGGAAATATTTTTAAAACTTCCAAAGGCCTAAGAAATACAGCATTGTGTTATCACCACAGTAACTCCACTTCTGGTACCAATTTTGTGTATCATTCTCATTGTGGTCACAGAACGTTTGACAAAACTAGCTTTAGGAAGGAAAGGTTTGCATTTTGGATCTTAGTTTAAGGTACACTGGACAATCCTGTGAAAGTCAGGATTGAGCCTGAGGTGGATGGTCACATTGTATCCACAAGCAAGGGTGGTGTGAAAAATGATGATGCTCCCGCCCTTTCTTCTTATATTTAATCAAGGATACCAGCACATTGAGTGATGCTACCCACATTTGAGGTCATTCTCCCAAATGAATTAGTCAAATCTGGAAACTTACGCTCTTCTAAATGATTCTAGATTCTTTTAAGTTGCCTTCACATGCATATGCTTAAAAATATGTTACCTTTTCGACTTTCTGCTTGGAGGAGGCTACTGTTCAACTTTCTTTGGTAGTCCAGAATCCGGGCTTATCCAACAGCAGTTGCCACCCAAATTCGACCCCAAATAAACCAAAATCATATACTTGAGGTGCACTGAGACAAGGTCCGTGCCACATCTGCCTTGGCCACTAAGATTGGTCCCCTGGGTCTGTTTCCAAAAATGTTAGGGATGGGATAGGAGTTTGCAATGTGGAAACCAGGAAAGGGGATAATATTTGAAATGTAAATAAATAAAATATCAAAATAAAAGTTGGTGATTACATTGCCAAGACTATCGATGACTGGAAAGGTCTCAGGATTACAGTGAAACTGACCACCCAGAACAGACAGATCCAGATTGAGGTGGTGCCCTCTGTCTCTGCCCTGATCATCAAAGCCCTCAAGGAACCACCAAGAGAGACAGGAAGAAGCAGAAAAACATTAAATACAGTGGAAACACCACTGTTGATGAGATTGTCAACATTGTCTGGGAGATGAGACACTAGTCTCTGGCCAGAGTACTTTCTGGAACTGCCAAGGACATCCTGGGTACTGCACAGTCTGTAGGCTACAATGTGGATGGCCACTATCCTCATGACATCATAGATGACATAAACAGCGGTGTAGTGACGTGTCCAGTTAATTAAGAGGCAACAAGAAAATTTCAACAAAGGATTATCTGATAACCCCCCAAAAATGTTATTCTATAATGTTTGCACCATTTATGTCCATTACCACTTAAAGTGCTTTCTCTGACTCAACAGAGTACAGAAAATTCATAATTCTATTTTTTTATAAGCAGAAAATACAGCAAAGCAATTATAATAATGAAGCAGGACCAATCTCTTCATAAACAACTGTGGGATAGTTTGCTCGCCCCAAACACACATATACATGACTCCCTTTTTGTATTTGAAAAGATTGCAAAACACTGAACATATCAAATAACTAAATAAAAATATATACTGCAAAGCATACCACAATGCTTAGATACCATACATGCTCAGACCAGACATCTATTCTTGATGGGACATTGAAACAAAACTGACACTTAGTCTCTTTACTTTGTAAGCCCACTTTACAAGCTTCGGTTTGTGGTGTACTGATGTTCATACGATTATTCAGGACTTGCACCTCCTTGACACATTCATCAATAAAAATGTACAAGATCCCAAAATCATTTAAAATTAGCATCCAGTGACACTTACAAGTGAGGCATTAATTGGTGGACTGACACTTTGCATGCGAGGGGTATATTATATGACACCTTTAATTTACTGCCGTGGAGAGGTCCATGCTGACATTTTTATAAAGGTAAAGCCGTTTTGTATTCCCTGCTGACTGGGAGCACAGCATGTCTTTTAATTTCCAACCTATCATAGGATTGATCTTAATATTTTCAAAGAAGTTTTAGGCATTAACAACATTAGCCAAAGTCGTGGAGGTTTACTCATGAATTTCATGTGTGCATTCCCCATACTGTAACACCAGAAATATGATGATCCTGAGGGATCAAATATATTTTTACATTAGTTTTCATTCTGAGATGGGCTATCTGGTTCACCTAGCCAAGAACTCTATTTATATCGGATAGTGACCTTCAATTCTGACCCTCCTCCCTTGCCCTCCAGACTGCTGGCATTGTTTGTGTCACCATATCTACAGTGTGTAGAGCTGGAAATTAAAACTGGGCTTCAGGTTTCTTAATCCTTCTCCCAAGTCTTCCACAAGACTTCCAGAGCTTGGTCTAATATTTGAGTGTGGGTCTCTGCATCTATTTCCATTTGCTGTTGGGTAGAGCCTCTCAGAGGCAGTTATGCTAGGCTCTTCTCTGCAAGTGTAATAGAGTATTATGAATCATGTCAGGGATTGGTTCTTGCTCATAGGATGGGGCGGGCTCAATTTGGTCTAGTCATTGGTTGACCATTCCCTTAGTCTCTCCTTCTTTTTTGTATCTACACAGCTTGTAGGCGGGAGACATTTTGCTTCAAAAGTTTTGAGTGGGTTATTGTCCTTATACATCTATTGGAAATCCTTCCCTGCTATAGGAAGTAGCCACTTCAGAAGCTTTATCCCATACTGCTAGGAGTCTCAGCTAGTGTCACCACCATAGATGCTTTGGGACCTCTAACATCACAAGTCTCTGACATGTCATAGAGATGACCCACACACACACACCTATCATCAATTTCCATCTGTCCTTTCTACATCTGGTCCACTGAATGTTCCCTTCCCCATCCTCTCTTCTACCCAGTTCCTTCTCTCCCACCACCTCCAATATATATTTTATTTCCCCTTCTAAGAAAGATTCAAGCATCTTCCATTGGGCCCTCCTCATTATTTGTATTCTTTAGGTCTGCGGATTATAGCTTGGTTATCCAGACTTGAAAAGGATAGGGACTCCACAGGAAGACCAACAGAATCAACTATCCTGGACCCTTGGGGGGTCCCAGAGACTGAACCATTAACTAAAGCGAATAAATTCGGTTCTAAACATTCACAGGTTGGTAAGATTTAATGTTATTTCTTGGTCATTAACAAAATGATACTTCATAGAAGATGTAAGCAACAGCTGAATTGAAGGGTATCAGGTTTTTCATGATGTACAGCAGATTAATAGTATATTTTAATATACATTAAAAATGTCAAAATGAATATATATTTAGTTTTTCATAGTGTTTCTTCCTTCTGTCTTCTGTAGCTTAATTTATAAATGATATATTGATTAAATAGCTTAATGTAGCCTTATCCTTCATTCAGGCTTATCTTCTGTATCAGGGATAATATTTACTGTCTCAAATTCGATTTCAACTAATACAATGCAGGATGATAACGGAAGCAGCCAGAGTCAGACAGAACCATCACCAATAAGATGACATGAATATGAGAGGGAGAAGTCATGCAAGAACACTTCGATTACCTTTTTGTCAGAACACAGCATTAGATGAAAGGAGTTCAGCAAGCCGAGGTTATTTTTAGGCAGGCGTTTTTGTGGTGCTTCAGATATTTAATTTAATTCAAAAAGCCTTTGAAATGAGTTCTGCTTTGATGTGTGCACATTGTTAGAGGGATCATAACCAGACAATGGTTGTGAATTCAAAGAAACTGGGTTTCTCACCTGCAATAATGAGCATCATATATACACGTATGGAGGAAAACGCCAGGCAGAGACCACTTCTGTTCTGTATTCAGAATTGTTATGTAGCTGCACACGGGAAAAGCCATGCAGTTGATCACAGTGTCTATGCCATTTTCCTTTGAAATTTTATTCTTGGCATTTATCTTACCTAATTGAAGAGTTGATTTTTACTCATCACACCATTCATCTGGTCCTTTCAGAAATAGAAGCCTTAACTGAAGTATTCACCTATGTAGGGCCAACAACCTGAGTAGACCTAGCAACATCTTGTAGGCTAAGGTAAAACCATGTTGTAAAAATGAACAATGTGGTTTATTCCTTCTTGTGTGTCTGTATTTTCAATCTTACTGAGCCTTTCTTCTATAAAGAGAAATCAATGACAGTTATGAAGTTCTCGTGGTTGTATTTTATTTGATAACATCCATGCTCAGAATCTGTTCCTGCAAGCAAATGGGCTCAGAGTACAACATAATCTCCTATATATCTGGGAAATAATCAGTTTGGGAAAAAGTTTTAATACTTTTACATGTTTTGAGCATGTTGAAGAGGATTGAAATACAATATAATTTTAAGTACCATTTTTCTTTTACTCTGCAAAGACACAATTTCAGAATTACTTGTTCAAGTAGGAAACATTTAATTTTCCTGGTTTTAGTAGGATTATTTTTTAATTTCTCTTCATTTACGTTGATGTTTGCTATGGACTTCCTGTAAACTGTTTTAATCTCATTGAGATATGCCTCTTGGATCCCTAACTGTTGCCCTAGCCCTTGGCTCCCCAGCCAACCTTTGTGGGTGGGAAGTAAGAAAGGCACAGAATCAACCACACAGATTCAGGGAGACAGGTGAGACGCAGAAGCAGACTCTTAGGTGTTTTAGTGAAGAGTGCCTTCATACCCTCTGCCCATGTTCCCTCAGATGTGACACCAGCCAATTGGCTGCACTGATCACATGTTCTTTCTTTATTCTACTCTGGATGTCAGGCATGTTCTGGGGTTAGTAAATGCTGAAGCACCTGCTGAGCATGTGTGTGCCATTAAGGGTCTCTAGTCAGAACATGCTCTACATCTAACCTTCACAGGACAATTATTACAAAGGGGTGCTGGATTTTGTCAAAGGCCTTTTCTGTATCTAACAAGATGATCATTGTTTTTGTTTTAATTGTTCGAATGGATAGATAGATAGATAGATAGATAGATAGATAGGTAGATAAGATTGGATGGCTTTTCTCTATTTATATTTGTTTAGTCATTCCTGAATCTCTGTCATAAGCGTCTTTCATCAGGATGGACCTTTTTAGTATATTCTTTATTCATTTAAAGATATTTTTATTGTGGATTTCTGCATTTACATTCACAAAGGAAACTGGCCTGTAGCTTCCTTTCTTCATTGGGTCTTTATTTGGTCTGGGTATCAGGTTAATTATGGTCTTATAAAACAAGTTGGGCAATATTCCTTCTGTTTCTATTTTATGGAATAATTTGTTAGCTCTTCCTTGAAAGTTTGGGAGTATTCAACACTAAAATCTTCTGACCTTAGACATTTTTTGATTAGGAAATTTTTAATTAACATGTTTCTGTCTTTCTTCTACTATGAATGTCAGGCAGGTTCTTGTACTGCTTCTTTTTAAAACTAGGATATTAAGTCTGTTTAAATTATTTATCTGATCTTGGATTAACTTTGGTAAGTGGTATATACTGAGAAAATTATCCCCTTTTTTTTTCATTTTAAAATTTGGTGGCATAAAGGATTTTAAAAGGTTGTCCTAAATTTTCTTGGGATTTCCTCAGTGTCTGTTGTTATATCATTTCTAGTTTTGTTAATTCAGAGCATCTTCTACTACCATTAGTTAAATTGAATAAGTGTTTGTCAATCTTATTGACTTTTTTCAAAGAACATATTATGTTTCCTTGATTCTTTGTACTGTTTTATTGTTGTTTCTATTTTATTGATGCCAGCCAGACCTTGACTATTTCTTGCCATCTACTCCTATTGGGTGTGATTACTTCTTTGTGTTTTAGAGCTTTCCAGTGTGCTGTTAAGTTACTGGTATCAGATATTACCAATTTCTTAATGTAGGCCCTTAATGCTATGAGAAGAGGGAGATGTGAAATTCTGAACTTAGCCTACCTACTTCCCTGGCTGGATTGGCCTGATGTTCCCAGGGAATGCCTGGTGGATTTGGGGTAGGCGGGATAAAGTGATGAGTTGGGGTTAAGAAAAGTTGGAGGAGAACGTCTACATGATCCATCAGAGATAAGGGCAGAGGGGAAGGGGCTACATTCTTGAGACATGAGACTTCTGCTATTAAGCAATAGCAGCATGCTTTGATTAGGTCATAGTGTTAATATGTTAAATTAATAAAGGAAGTGAAAGTGAAGAAGAATTTGTTATCATTTGTGAAAGATGCAGTTTGCTGTTCTCTAAATAAGCATAAGCAGAAATTCCCTTTGTTTCTAGTGTATAAAAGACTGGATGAGGAACAATTTCACTAGTTCAATTTTTTCGGCCCTATATACTAAGAGATTTTATAAGTTATAACAGTATACCAATCTGGTAAACAATTGAAATTTCACTAGCATGGAAATTGGGTGAATACCTTGTGTAAGGTATTTATACTGCCCAGAATGAGCAATAATCTCTTTGAAGTCTTAGTACAAATAAAAAGACTGGAACATGCAATATGTACATGGTTGGAGATACTGTGTGAGGTAAAGTGTTGGCAGCATATGGGTAGTGTAGATGGAGAGTCCAGGCAGGGTAGAAACAAGTAGGGTAGGCACAAGTCTAATAGAGACAATGCAAAGTGAGTGAGGGCAGTTAGCAATGCTGAGAGATGTTGTACTGTGAGTGTTGTCTTCAAATCAAAGCAGAGCCTGCAAATGTGGATGCAAACTGATTATGGAACTGATATATATTTTGGGAGCCACCAGAGAAGCATACAAAAGGAAGAGACTAAACTTTTCCTAAAAGCAGTCCAGGCAACAAGACACTGAATAGCCATTAGAACTCATTTTAAATATCTAGTTTCCACTCTCAGGCTTATTGAGCAGAGAGCACACCAATTGCATATGGCACATGAAAGTATACACTTTTATTTTATTCTTTTCTTTTGGAGGAGTGAACCTGACAGTTAGATGTTGCCATATCAGAGAGGTAATTCTCAACTGGTTGGATGTTAACTGTCATAAAGCGTAGAGTATAACTGCTTGGTTTGAAACTATGAGCAGCGCAGCTGAATGTAACCAATACATAAGTGTACATAATTATTTAAATTGAAAACAGTTTTATTTTGTGAAGCAGTAATAAGGAAGAGAATTTACTAAAGAAGTCATGCTTTTATTTGTCAAAAGACATACTCTTACCAAACTATCAGAAAAGTATCTTGTTTCACTAGCAGTGTTTACACAAGAGGCTTAAAGCACAGGTTCTTTTTCAGAACTTACTTTCAGTGTTTTGGATTTATCTATCTTGTTTGTTTGAACCACCAAGCCTATGAATAGGTAAGTATAGATTTCTGGATACCCTAAGCAGTTTTCATAAAGCTGGTGCTACTTAACAAAGTCTGACTCAAATTGTTCTGTTCTGTGTTTCCTGGGGCACCTAATGAGTCCATTATTTCTCCCCACTACAAAGAGTAGAAACAGCAATGAACTAAAAAACTTCAGTGGAATTTAAGCGCTTTGGAGCCTACATTTTTTTCTACTGCTGCCAAGAATTTTTAATGGGTGATTTCTAAAGTGATAGTTTTTAAAACAAACCAAAACACAACTCCCAGGTGACTCCGCAAAAGATTAAATTTAGAAACAATTGTTGTCATTTTCTAAATATCACATGGAACTTCATTACAGTAGTCCCATAGGCAAATCCATTTAAATTCAAATGGACCAATCGCCACTCAAGCAAAACACATCTGGATTAAATCTGGAAAATTCTATCTGACATTTGTTTGCGATGAAGCACCCAGTTCAAAGATTCAAGGTTCGTTAGGGACAAAGATTCAATTCACCTAATTAATTCATAATAAGTAAATTTCCTGTAATATTTATTATTTATTAGAACATTCCACATCTAAATAGATATCATAATTTTGCATGATTTCTGTCAATGGCATAAAATGTTTTTTCACTTCCTTTTCCTTCCTTCCTTCCTTCCTTCCTTCCTTCCTTCCTTCCTTCCTTCCTCCTCCTCCTCCTCCTCCTCTTCCTCCTCCTTCTCTCTCTCTCTCTCTCTCTCTCTCTCTCAACAAGAAATCATTTGAGACCTATAATAGTCTTCTATAGAGATCATGTGGAAGGAGATTAATAGTCTTCTATAGAGATCATGTGGAAGGAGATTTCGGGCAGAGTAGAGATACCCTACTGTTGAGGTAATTATTTAAAAATAGCCACTGGTTAAGCCAACTATCTAAGCTGAGGTGGCTTTACCTAGTTCAGCCACCATGTTCTGTGGTTGAAGGCCACGTGTGCACTGCAGCTAGAAATGGCCAGCCAGAAACACTGGCCCTGCCACTCACATGTGGGAGATGGCTCTGCCAATATTCCACTCTGTCTCTACAAGGCTGGGCTGCACCCAGACCATCCCGCCATCCACACGGACTTGGTATAAATGAGACTCTAATGTTTAGATTATCCAAAGGCTTTCCAAGTTTGATAATGTTCAATAACAATATGCCCACACAATTGGAGGTGTTTCCCAATTAACTAACCCATATATAAGTTGTTACACAGTACTGTTCTTGGTACATGCATGGTCATCCATGGCGCCACATCTCTGTCCCATCTCTCCTAATCTTCCTCCTTCTTCTTCCTCCCCTTAATCCTCCTCTTCCTCTCCTTACTCCTCCCACCTTAGCTCCTCCCAACTTGCGGGGAAAATTTCCCACTATACCCTACTCTGTATTATAATCTCTGTATTCTTTTGAGAGATGAGTATAGTTCTGAAACTTGAAATCTTTTATTTTGCATCTTCTGTGTGCACACAATATATATTTTATCCACAAGCACCAATGTCAAATCTTATTCAGGTACTCTCCATCCGACTGTTTCAGTGTCCATTTAAGTTTGAAAAAACACTGTACTTCCAATATGACATTACATAAAATTGATAATAGAGTAGCTGTTGATTTGTAATACACAGTAAATTGCTATACAGTAATGAATGTGGAGTAACTATCTATATCCTCTGTAAGAGCATCGATTCATCTCATTGATATTAAGTGATATAAAACATCAAAGAGCTGTCTGTTCTTGAACAATCAATTGTAAAGAACGAATTTTCCTTTTGGATAATACTTTTTAAATAAAAGACCTGTTGCATTTTTATATTTGTTTTGCAGTATTGTCAAATACCTAGACAATGTTAAAAATCTCATAATTTCCTTTTAAAATTTTCTAAACTATACAGTATATATAACATACAAATTATGTAAACATTCTGATAACTTCTCTAAAAGTGTATCACTTATAAAGTATACTGACCAAACACAGAATCCACCTGAACTGCTAATAAATCCCTTTTTCTCGACTGAAAAGAACTGATAGCCTTTCTTCTAACATCTAGATTAATTTCACCCTTTAAAATTTTTTGAAGTAATAAAATTACTAGTATGCTCTTTGCTTGTCTTGTCTGATCTATATCACTTAATAGCAATGAGATTCACTGATGCTCTTACAGAAGATAGAGACAGTTACTCTACTCTCATTGCTGTATAGCACTTCACTGTATATTACAAATCAACACTTATTCTATTATCAAGTTTATGTGATGTCATATTGGAATTTCATGCAAAAGAAAAGATGAGTAACAAAATAGTTTTAAGATGTTTACATTTTCATCATGTTTTGCCTAAATTTTTATTTAAAATGTTGCTATAATATTACTTACTTTGATTATGAGGATTTTGGTAGAATGCTATTTTTTTTCTAAAGAGCAGTGTTTCAACTACCTCATTAAAGTTAAGTGTCTTTAGTGTAAAAAGAATACTTGACTTGTGTACAACTTCTATACGCAATTGTATGGATAGTGTTGCTATAAATATACTTGATGCTAAGAATATATATTGCATAACATATATTGACATACATATTCCTTTTTCAAAATTCACTTTACATCCTGATTGATGATCCTCTCTCAAATACCCCCTCATACCCTAAAGAAATATTTGTAAAAGGAAAATCATTCCTTCAGTAGTGTAACCACTAGTGAGTAGGCTCTGCTCCAATGATTACCTATACACCCACGTTTGATTGTCAACAGAAGAACTAAATAAAAACAACCCCCTCCCAAATGCCTAATAATGGGATGAGTTGAGAAGATAATAAAAGACTATGGGAGGTGATTGTGACAAAATAAATTTCATACATTCATGAAATCATCAAAACTTAAAAACTATTGTGTGTTTGTGTGTGTGTGGGTGTGTGGTTTGTGTGTGTGTCACTCATATGTGTATATGAACGGACATTCTTTTGTTGTATGGAATATTTTCATAGGTTAATCAATGTGTAAGAACTTTAATGACAGTTTAAAAACTTTAAACTTTACTCTCAGCTGTGGACAACCAGTGTTAAGAGTTTTACATGTGTGTGACCATTACGGATTGCTTGTATAAATAATAACATATAACATTTAACCTATTGTTACAATTGATCTTATTTAGTGTAATGTTTTCAAGGTTGAATCCATTGTCTTTGAAATGTCAGGAAGCCAAACATACAAAGATCTGTGCTTCTTTGAATGGCACTGGATGTCTTTCTCATATTGGTATAGTTTGACCTGCCTCTTTCTTTCTTTAGATTTGTATATTCTACTATTATTATGAATCTTTGTCTCTTTACTTGTTGAAAAACTGGGTGATTTGTTTCAAAGAGTTGCTTACTGTTTACATTTTTCTCTTTCTAGTTCACAGGAAGTACTACATTCGGTGTGTTGTAGAGCTTCGCTTAATTGTATACAAGTATATTGATAATAAAACTAATGTTAAGGCTGATATATGAGCTGTTCCATTCACAATCAAACCTCATCCACCTCTCTCTACTTCATTGTTATCTTTTGAAATCCAGTATATGCATCCAGTATTTTACCAGAAGGTAGGAAAAGATTAGATGAAATATCTCTAAAGAGAGAAAGTTTCTTTATGGTTGTTTTCTAACTGGTATTCATACAGTCAACAAAAATAATTTTTTGAGACTTTCCTCTTATTTTAAATAATCTATTATTAGATAACATATTCAATTACTAACATCCCAGAATGAACAATTAATTTTGAAATGTTGAGAACTCACATACTTGACCTGGTGTAATTATTTTTCCTAATTATGTTGGAACTGTTCATCATTGTTTAAGGTGAACTGGATAAACCTCTGAGAATTTTTTTTTAAGAAAACAATGGTCTTATATACTTATTCAGCTTCCTGTTATAACAAATGGCTAATATAAAAATCCCAATAATTTTATTTCATAAAACCTGTTTTAGTCTCTAGGGCATGAGTACTTTTTCTTTTTTTTACTAGTAAAAGTTCTAGGAATAAAATTAGTAACATTAATAAAATACCAAAATATATTACATAGAGTAAACCATTGTGATAGTACATTCTAATGTAAGTATTAAAATAATGAGATAATTTTGAAAAATAAATCTATGTTGAGAACTAACTTAGCCTATAGTTTAATGAAGTATGCTTCTGAAACTAAAGCAGTTTAATATAGACCAAAAATTAGGTAAACATATCTGTGTAATACAATAAAAAGACCATCAGTAATTCCCAGTACATGCAAAGTTTGCATATGAAAAATGACACCTTTATTCATAGGATAAAATGGATGTTTTAATATGTAATGTTGCAACAACTGTGTAAGTATATAGATATGCAGATAAAATTTGCTCCACACAAACTAATAAAGTGAGAACATAAAAGAAAGAATCCATGCAAATATTAAAAACATTGGTGAATTGCTCTTCAACTATGGTACAGGGATAGACTTTCTCTAACTTCAATATCCAGAGGCAATGAAAATTATTCATTGAATTATATAAAGATCTCATAGTGAAATCAATCATAAACCAAGTAAATTGGTAATTGACAACATAATAGATAATATTCACTGTTCAAACTTCAGACTCCAGGAAGGTTAACAGATCACTTGTATAAAAAAATCTTAAAAACTGAAAACCCATTTTAATTCAATTGTTAGTTAAATATAGTTAGCATGAAGTCAAAGGTGGGTGAGCTAACACAAGGTAAAACGAAATCGCTTAGAGTAAGACATCGATAAACTGTATGAGTGATCCTTGGAGTAGGCACATATTATTAGTACAGGAGTAGGAAGAATAGAAAGTGCCGTTAAGAATCAGAAATCCGTCAAAATGTCACTGATGTCCACCTTGTACTCTTCTCAGCAAAGTACTAAGAAATGACTAAGATGTAAGTCCTAAGTCAAGTCTTATAACATATTTAGAATCCAGAACTTGAGAATCTGAGAAAGAAGAACATAAGTCTGAGACATACACTTTACATAGCACCCCCAGTCTCACCAAGAAAAAAGCCAGAAAACAAAAGTGAGTCTCATGAAGTTACAAAGACAGTAGAAACTACTGTTGTATTAAGAAACCTACTGATGCATTAATTGTTCAAAAGGCCATAACTCACTACTCTTTTGTATCATTGAAAAAAAACATTTATTATTTCTTGATTGAATTAATGATTTAAATATTTAATTAAACTAAATGGAATTATATAACATCTAAATTATGGTTTCTACAGTCAGATGCTAACTCTCTCATTTTCTTTCACACACACATTATTCTCTGTGAATAATTAAGTGACTTTTAGAATCACTTAGCAAATTATGATTTTTGCTCTGCTTTAGAGAATCATAAAAATGCAGCTTTTCACAGGAAAAAAATGTGTCTATTTTTAGAAGAAAACAAATGTTAAAATAGCAATGACTTACTAAATCATGTTTTTTATAAAATTAAGAACTGGTAATTTTTGGAAAAGTATTCAAAACAGACTTTGAGCGAAGAATATAAACTCTTTGTTTATTGTTCAACCTACGTTATCTTCTACCTAGTTGCTCATGGTAAAATCCAGTGATAATAAATAGAGGAGCTGCTATGTTTGACACACTCTTTAGGATATCATGGAGAGTAGAGCAGCAGTGACTGTTTCTAATTATTAGCTTGAAATGATTGATCAGCGGTGTTGCTGGAGTGCTAGTCATTTAAATATAAAAGCACTTTGAAGTTACTAATTTTGGAAAGAAATAATTGAGTAAACAGCCAAGTTAATCATTGTGGATACCGTGGTGTCAAGACAGGCAATCCGTAATTTTGAAAAACAGTGGTTTGAAGTAAAAAGAAATCTCATCAACCTAATGTGATTTGTTTCCCGAAACGTTATTTAAGTGGTGACTAAACTTGAATCACGTTGACACAGATTGACTGCAGCAAATAAAAGAGAGTGAGCTGATGTATTCTAAATCTGAAGACAGTCGCCATTTGTACTTGCCTATTCAGAGAGCAATTAAACACTCCAGCGCTGTCTTCATTGTCATCCTCACATAGCATGTATCAGACACAATCCCACACAGGCGGCGAACCTGCTGATTTCTGAGACCATATTTATATTTTATATTTGCGCTAGAAACTAAGCTCAAGAAAAATTGCACGTTCTTTTAATGTCTGAAGAATAAGTGAAAAAGTTGGAAAATTAGAAAATAATGCTAGAGTCATCTTTAAAATTCTAAAAAAAAAAATGTGGATGGAACCAGTGCTTCTTTATAAAGAAAGTTTTCGAGATTGAAGATTCCGTAAGTTGCTCGATGTTTAGAATACACGTATTTGTATGCATGTGCATTTTAAATTTAGATATTTTTTAATATTCTACAAGTCTTCAATCTTCTCTGCAGAAGTTTTCCTCATCCACCCTGCCTTTCTATTCTGCCTATAAATGTCTAGTCCAGTTAAAAAGGAATCAGTTAAATATACTGATGTTGATTGCTGTGAATATTACTTGGAGAATTGAAGTTAAAGGTTCTGAATGTGTCATGTGATGCAGACCCAGGTAGTGTTTTGCTGAGACAGACTGACCTTTACCTGAGGCAGGACCAGTGGGAAGACATGTGATATTTGGAGAGTGTATGTATAAAACTCAATGAACAGTGAAGGGGTGATTGCATAGCTAGCTTTTCAAAACTTTGTTGGTCTCAAGTTTTCATTGATCTTTACTTCATTGAAAGAGGCACAGCAGAGAACTTGTCCTGGCTTCCTGGCTGATTTCTGGTTGCCCCTGCTGATTCACACTGATGTGGTGGAAGCTTGACTCTTTCTGCTCTATCTTGCCACTGTTACTGATTCATGTTTGGTATTCTGACTCTACTGAACTAGACTGCTGGTATCCTGACAATGGAGATAGGAACTGACCAAAGAACTACTTCTAAACAAGTCACATGCCCTTGTCCTATTTATCATCTTTTCTCTGCAAATTTGGATGGTGAGTTAGAAGGGGGGGAGAGTCAATGCATTTGAGAACCCTTATTAAAAGTATGTTGTGGAAAATGTAAGCCTATGGGGAGTAATGAGCTTTTTATCCCAAATAAGTAAATGTCTTTTAGATTAGAAAAACAGCAAAATACACAATATTGAACTCAAAACCAGATTAAGATGTTAGTGGTGGTGTTTAAGAATAAGATTGATTACAGCATAGATCATTAATGTTTATGGGCTACTAGGTTATAAATTATTCTTGGAGAATAACATAAAGCTGGTTTAAAATTTCATAGTGCATGCAATCATATCATGTCCTCACACATGGTCAAAAGCTAAATATTTTGCACATATAAATAACTTCAGTGATAGATAGTCCAGTTACATTAAAGCATTGCTGAAGACATCAACAATTTTACATGAATCTATATTTAATTATTCTGTGTTGAAGAATAAAGCAAAGAAATCTCATGTGAATTATTTAAAATTTTCTAATTATGTTGTGCAGTTGTATAAAAATATGAAGTTTTTTGTTGTTGTTTTGTGACAGGGTTTCCTTAGGCAATCCTGGCTAAAAATTTCCTTTTAGAGCAAGATGGCTTTTAATTTACACTAATCTTCCTACCTTTGCCCATAGAATTCCAAAATTATAGTTGGTGTACCCTATATAACTATTTAACTAAATGTTCTTTTAAAAGTAACTTTATGGATACTAGCCCAGAAGCTCACAATGCTTATGATGCAACCTACAGACCATATGGAGAGTAGAAAGATGGAAGACCAAGGGGTGAATGCTTCAGTTCTGCATTGAGAGGGCAACAGGACGATTGTGGGAGGTGGAAGGAGAAAGGAGGAGGGGGAAATAAGAGTGGTCAGAAAATTGAATAAAATATGTAGCAGGAAGGATGAGGAACTGGGGAGAGCCACTGGAGGGTCCCAGACACCAGAGAAATGTGAAGCTCCCAGGACCCAAAGTACTTGACTTTAGGAGTAATGTATAGAGAAAGGGGACATAGAACCTATGGAGATCACCTCCAGTAGATAGTCACGACCCCTGATCGAGGAATGTGGCCACCCACCTATCTCAAAGATTTTTAACCAAGAAATGTTTCTTCTGATAGTCATGGTAGCAACTATGAAGACAAAATGTGGGTTAGAAACTGAAGGAGGAGCCATCTAGAGACTGCTCCACCTGGGATCCATCCCATATGCAGTCACCAAAGGCAGATGCTGATGTAGATGCCAGGAACTGCATGCTGACAGGAGCCTGATATAGCTGTATCCTTAGAGGTCTGCCAGAGCCTGATACATACAGAGGCAGATGCTCACAGCTAACCATTGAACTGATCACAGGCTTCCCCCAATGGAGGAGGTAAAGAGAAGACTGAAGGAGCTGAAGGGGTTTGTGGCCCCATGGAGAGAGCAACAATACCAACAAACCAGAGCTCCCAGGGGCTATACCATTAGCCTGGGAGCCCATAGGGAGGGACCCATGGCTCCAGCTGTATATGTAGAGGGGGATGGACTTGTTGGGCATAGGTAGAAGAGGTCCTTGGTCCAGTGAAGGCTGGATGCCCCAGTGTGGGGGAATTTGAGCGGGGGGAGGTTGGAGTTGGTGGGTGGGTGGGGGCACATCCTCATAGAAGTAGGAGGAGGAGGGATTGGATGGGTTTTCTGGGTGGAGATGAAATGGGGAAAGGTGATAACATCTGAAATGTAAATAAAATATCCAATAAAAATCAATTTAAAAAAAAACACCAAAAACACAAACCAAACAAAACCAAAAAAATGTAAACCAGAAAGAAAGTAAAAGAAAGAAAGAAAGAAAGAGAGAAAGAAAGAAAGAAAGAAAGAAAGAAAGAAATGTTCCTGTCCAAAGGAAGAACAGGGACAAAAAAATGGAACAGAGACTGAAGGAAGGGTCAATCGGGAATGGCTCCATCTCTCTGCAGACACTAAACAACACAGTTGTCATGGTCAAGAGGCGCTTGCAGACAGGAACCAAGTGTGGCAGTTCCTGAGGTGGTCCGGCCAGCAGTTGACCAAAGCAGAAGTGTAAGCTTGGAGCCAATCATAAGGCTGAACTCACTGAATATGATCAGGGAGCTGGCAGATGGACAGGAGGAGCAGAGAGGGACTGCAACCCCATTGGAAGAACAACATAGACTGGCTTGACCACCCAGTTCTCTCAAAGTCTAGATCATCAACCAAGGAGTGAACCTGGAGGGATTCATGGCTCCAGATACATAAGTAGTAGAGGATAGCCTTGCCATACAGCAATGGGAGGGGAGGCCCTTGATCTTGGGGCAGTTGGATGCCCCAGAGTAGAGGGTGAGAGGGTGGGGGAGCACTCTCTTTTCTGGTCTAGTCTATTTGGTGTTCTGTAGGCTTCTTGTATGTTTATGGGCATCTTGTTCTTTAGGTTAGGGAAGTTTTCCTCAATGATTTTGTTGAAGATATTTACTGGCCCTTTAAGTTGGGAATCTTCATTCTCATCTATACCTATTATCCTTAGGTTTGGTCTTCTCATTGTGTCCTGGATTTCCTGGATGTTTTGAGTTAGGAGTTTTTTGCTTTTTTCATTTTCTTTGACAACTGTGTCAATATTTTCCACCGTATCTTCTGCATTTGAGATTCTCTCTTCTATCTCTTGTATTCGGTTGGTGATGCTTGCGTCTGTGACTCCTGATCTCTTTCTTAGGTTTTCTATCTCCATGGTTGTCTCCCTTTGAACTTTCTTTATTGTTTCTATTTCCAGTTTCAGATCCTGAATGTTTTTGTTTAATTCCTTCTTTGTGTTTTCTTGCATTTCTTTAAGGGATTTCTGTGATTCCTCTTTAAGGGCTTCTATCTGTTTACTTGTACTCTCCTGTATTTCTTTAAGGGAGTTACTTAATTCCTTCTTATAATCCTCTATCATCATCATGAGAAGTGATTTTAATTCTGAATCCTGCTTTTCAGGTGTGAAGGGGTGTTCAGAGCTTGCTATATTGGGAGAACTGGGCACTGATGATGCCAAGAAACTTTGGTTTCTGTTGCTTATGTTCTTGCGCTTGCCTTTCGCCATCTGGGTAACTCTAGTGGTACCTGCCCTCACTATGTAAGATTGGAATCTGTATTTCCAGTTATCTTGCTTATTGCAGAGCTCCTCGGAGTCCAGAGGTCTCTGTGGTCTTATGCCCCTAATCTCCTGGGTGGAAGAACTCCTGGGACTCACTCCACCTCTTGGATCTGGAAATCCTTCTGCTCTGAGTGCAGTGGCTCCTCGGCTGCTCTGAGTGCAGTGGGTCCTCGATGACTCAGGATTCAGTTTCAGCTGCTCTGAGTGCAGTGGCTCCTAGATGACTCAGGATTCAGTTTCTCCACAGGACAGGAGCAGACCAACTC
>NW_021604577.1:2372483-2404240 GCF_004785775.1 Grammomys surdaster
TCTGCTCCAGCCCAAGGGACCAGGCAGGGGCCGAAGGGAAGTGGAATCGGGGGAGCACTCTCATACAGGCAAAAGGGAGGGCGGAGGGTAGATGTGTGATGGGGTGTTGGTGGAGAGGTAACCAGGAAGTGGAATATCATTTGAGATGTAAACAAATGGAATGACTAATAATAAAAATTTTTTTAAAAAGTAACTTTGCACTGATCAAGCCACTCAAAATTCCTACCCCTAAAGTTCAGGAGTCTAGAACATCAGAATCCTGGTAGAGATACTATGTACATAAATACAAGATGAAGTCCCAAATGGATGGAAATTGTGTTACTGACAAAGAACAACTTGATGACATTTTATTTTTAAAAAATGGGAGGAAAGAGGAGTATATTTAGCATCGATGACATGAGAATATTTTATAAAAGTTCGTTTTAAATATGTTTCATAACTTGAAAATGATGTTTTTATAGAGACAATAGTGGATAGTTCAGGTTTTTACAAATATATAATTTTTTGAATAGCTTGAAGACAATTTATGTCTAAAATTCCTCTAGGTAGTGCAGAAACATTTCACCAGTAGAGGAGAATGGAAAATATCATTTTGGTGTGCATGTAAAGAACACCTTATAGAGAAATTATTGCACACAGTATATCTTAGCCTGGAAATTTGTTTTTTTTTTTTTTGTTTTTATAATATGAGAAAATTTTTCACTTAGGACCTGATAATATACAGTTATTTGAAGAGTATAAGAAATGTCCTATATATACTTCACGAAGTATTCGAGTTTCAATGTCTTTGCTTTTATAAGCATTGGTATAAGAAAAAACTTTGCAAATAAAAAAAATTATGCATTACACACAAAGTTTATAGACTCCAAAAATCTTCTGTACAGTTTATAATGCAGGAATGGAACTTCACAATGAGTTTTATACTTTTACTTTCAAATGTATTTTTATGTGCTTATACCCAATCCAAAACAAAGCTCCATGCCTAATTGGAACTAGAAAAGCAATTATCATTGTGTACTCTTTCATTTCTTGTGTCAACTACCTTCATTCAGTCTTTCCTTGTCATCTAAAATTTAGCTTTTCTTGTTTTTTTTTTTTCATGTTATAGTGTACAACAGGGGACTTTGTTTAGTACTCTTATTTTAAATTAAATGTTATTATGTAATTATTATAATTAGTAATTAATAATATTATATAGTAACTTATTAACACTAAGCATATATATTATACTATATTATATTTATTATATTATAGTATAGTATAGTATAGTATAGTATACACACTCACCTGTGTCTGTGTGTGTATGAATGTATGTGGCTAGATTCTGGATTTGTGATTTCTTTCTTTATGATATTGTGTGACTCAATTATTTAAAAGGTTTTAAAAATGTTTCATTTCATTTTATGTATGAATGCTTTCCCTGCATTTATGTCTTTGCATTAGATGCATGCCTAATGCCCATGGATGCCCGAAGAAGGGATCGTGTCCCTGGTGACTGAAGTTAGACATGATTGTGTTTTTAATTGTTCATTTATTTCTAGAAACTTAAGCAGAATGCTCGAATGTTTATGTAAAAATGTTGGCGTTGAACGTTACATATAGCATGAGAAATGATCACTTATAACCTTCTCATTTTCAAATTGTATAATATCTGTTTATGATGAGATCTTTATGATTATTGGAAGGAAGGGATCATGACATGTGGAAATTAAGACACATGGAGTTCATTGTCCTTAGCATTGGTTTTCCAGTCAGAACTCCCATTTATATTAATATTCCTGACACCGTTCATTATGCAGCCATATTAACCCTAGAAATCATCCATGATCACTGACATAAACTACTGAGCTGCTGTCAGAGAGTAGTGATGTCCATCATTTATTGCAGATTTCATGTTGAAGAAAATTAACCCCATCAAAACTGAGCCCATGTATGATGTAAGGAATATATTTATTATTTCTTGTTATAAGTTATTTTGTTCTTTCATCAGTTGATCAACATCTAGGTTGATGGAATTTTCTTAGTATTGTCACTAAAGTGATAATGAACACATGTAAGCAAGTATCTCTGTAGTGTTATAAAGCCTTTAATTATATGGCATGGAATTTCTACGTTATATGGTAGTTAATTACATAACATGGGATTGCTAAGTCATATGAAAGTCCTACTCCCAGCTTTTTGAAGAATTTTCACAATCATTTCTTCAACAACTGTGCCAGTTTTCATCCCAACAGTGGTGAAGAATGTTTCTCTTTTCACACAAGTTTAGCAACATTTGGTAATATTTGACTTTTAGATGACAACCATTGTGTCTGGGGTGAGTTGGACACTCAAAATAGTTTTCATTTTTTTCCCTGATGCCTAACGGTGTTGAACACCTGTAAATGTGTTTGTTGTTCATTTTTTGCCTTTCCAGAACTGTTTGTTCCTATATATAACCAATTTTAAACTTATATTCTATCCGAATTTCTGATGTTTTGCTATTGTTTTAGCTTTTGAGTTCTTCGTGTATCCTAGATACCATCTATTATAAGTACAGCTGATAAAGACTTTATCCCATTTTGCAGGCTGCCTCCTTCCTTGTCTTTACAGTAGGTTTTGGTTTCATAAGGTTCAGTTATTAACTGTTCTTTCCCTGAGCATCCAGAATTCTATTGAGAATGCCACCCCCCTCAATGTCTGTGTAATGCATAGTCAAGCTCTACTTTCCCTCCTAGCATAGTTTCTTGTATTACACAGAAGTCTTTGATCCACTTGAGGTAGTTTGTTTTGTGCAGAGTGAGAGATGAATGGCGAATATCATTCTTCTACACAATGGTATTCAGTTTTTAATTTGTATTTTAATTAAAAATTAATTTCATCATTTTCTTCCTTTCATTTTCTCCTACAGGCCCCTCCCCACCACACCTCCCTTTAACCCTTCCCAATCTTCCAAGTTAACAGCCTGCTTTTCTTTATTATTGCTATATACATCAAATGCATGCCATGTATATTGTTATGTATAACATATGCATGCCAGTCATACATGAAAATATATACATACATACATATATATATATATATACATTCTTACATACATGTATATGTAGTGTGTTTGTGTATGTGTGTATGTCTCTCTGTGTGTACATTTGTGTGCATGTGTGTTTGTGACAAGCTGTGTCTGGTTTTCTTGTTTGTGTGTATAAAGTGTCAAGGCTGACCAACATACACTGGACACCAAGAAGGTGGCTTATCCCTGCAACAGAGTTATTTTCCTCATAGTCTTCACTCCATGCCTACAGTTCTGTCTAGGGTTTGCACCCCATAAGATTTCCTCCTTCATGTTAACATGTCAAATGATATTACCATTGTTCTGGTCTTATTTGTGCATCCGTTTCTAGGAGAGATGGTTTCACAGCAGACTTCCAGATATTGTTTCTTTTAGAACCTTTCCTTACTATTATGTATCAGATATAGATGCAGAAGCTGTGTTGTAGATTTATCTGGTAGGGTTGGAATACTCAACACATTTTTCTCAAATGGAACTGTCAGTATAATGCAGACTGCTTCAATTCTGGTAGCTTTTTCTTCACCTTGATGAAAATATTTTCCAGATATGATTCCACTGGTATGAGAGAAGAACCAAATTTTCTAGAAACCAAAGATAAAGAGCAGGCTTCAGAGATTCTAAAGCATGGCTACTTCTGTCAGTGGGGTTCCTATGTTATTGGTTCTTCCTATTCAAACCTGGATGCATGTAGAAGCTTACTAGTGCTTTATGTATGTGTGTTTTCCTTATGTCCATACGATGGTAATCTAATCAAATGACTACCATGTGCGCTCTCTCTCTCTCTCTCTCTCTCTCTCTGCATATGTGTGTGTGTGTGTGTGTGTGTATGTGTGTGTGTTTATAGTTCTTCGTGGTGCTAGAGAGAGCTTCATTTAAACAATGTTAGGCAAGGATGATAACACTAAGCTTCATGATCTTTCCAGAAATTCTGAGTGAAACAATACATACTAATGCCAAATTTCTGGAGAGTACATTAGTCCAGTTTTTATTATTTCAGTAAAAAAATTAATCTCAATAAAATGCACTAACATAGTAACCCTTATGATCAAATTACAGTTTTGTTTTTTTAATTATTAATTTTATGTTAAATACCGAAAAACAATATACAATCCCTTTGTTATTCTACAACTGCGTGACAAGCTATTCAGGGAATAGTAAGTTATACTCATTAACCTTGACTAAAACCATTATACACTCTCCATCACATGTGGTCTTTAAGACTGACCTTGGGAAACATTATCATAGATGAAAAAAATGTATTTTTTAAACTATCCTTGTTTAGGAAGTTAGATCGGCAACATTTCACTTTTTTATGATTTCTTAAAAAGAGATCATAACACATATATGTATATAATAATCAAAAAGTTGTTGTATATACACTCCTCTAGACTCTTCAAATAGTTAGAATATGTTTGCTTGGCTCCTTTGTATAACAGTTTGCTTAGCCTTTTTATACCCACTGAGTAGAAACTATAGAAAATGGACCACTCACAAAGATAGGTATGAAATCCTCATTTTGTCATAACAAACGTAGTCAGGACTAACTTAATTCAGTGATTATTATTGGTTGCTTATTATGCACACAATGAAAAACTCTAACAACATTCCCTCAGCTTTACGGTTTCCTGATGGAGAAACTCATATGTACTTTAGCAACAAACACTGTTATTTTATCAATGGAAGACTGAGTGAAATAACAACTTTACGGCAAAATATAGGGGGATATGTTCATCCCCACCACCACCACGACCGGCTTCTCTGCTAGCAGGGACTATAATCAAAGGCAGGACAAGCAGAACTCTCAACACAGTAATTGATGTTATAAAGAGTGACATAATTGGCCAACTGTACCTTTTGTTGTAGACAAAAGGATTTTTTTTCTGTTTTTTTTTTCATGCTTTCTAAGAATATGCTGCCTGAGGCATGGCTACAGTTGTATTAGTATATGTATGAAATCTAAAACTGTACATGTCGACTGCTGTCCTGGGAGAAGACACTGTAGCCACCCAGCCTGGAAAATACATAACTTGGTTTGCACAATCTTTTTATATTTGAGCTTCTTGCCTTTTCAAAATCATTGGTGTATTATCCCATGACAGGTATGCATAAATACTTGGAATAAGATAGTTGACCAAAGGCATTTGTTTTTGTCCCTTTATACCCTAGGAATTCTTTTGTTGTGTCATAAACTCATGATAGGTCTGGATGAAACATATGCATATTGATTTTTATAAATTGTGTGGAAGAAAGAATCACTCAAGAATAAAAAAATTAAGTATAAGTTAGAAATACAGTCTCTACGTACATGTGGACAAATATGCCAAGAACTTTAGCAGAAATTTACAAATAGAAATGGAAGTTATTCATGGGAAATAAGTTCAACAGAACTGACTTTTGAACTGTCTAATCTGGAAACTAGTCAAGCTGTGAGTTACAGGAAATGAACTTTGTCACAATAATGGTCAGCTTGTCTTGGATCTGTGCTGCTCAATGCTAGATTATTTAAAGCCCATGCTTGAAGCCTGGTGTTCACACCTGGAGAGATACAGATCATATTTAATAATTTTAATTCATATTGTGATTTCCTATTTACTTTCAGAACGAGAACAAAAGGCTCATCATGGTCTGCTTCCATATATGATGTCTCTTGCTTCTCTTCTGTAGTCATGTTTGCTTAATTTTCTCTTAAAGGACAACAGCTAGCCTTTCCTCTTTTGAAGGTTCTGATTCTGACAATAGATGTCTCTGGTTAGTCATATCTCAACTTCATGGTGGTTCTTCTCAGAAAGCTTAGTGCTATCTCTATCCAACATTTCCAAAACGATTTAGTCTCTAAACTTACACTTACTTTAATTTCTGTTGGACATGCACCTCTCATGGAGAGATTTTCTTATTTCTGACTTGTATTCTACCCTTGAAGCTATACGTGTAAACACTAGACAGTAAAGAGTTTGCCTGTTTTTCACTCTAGGAATGTACCAGGTAAGTTCTCAAATAATTATGAGGTGGAATGATTATGTGTATGTTTGATACATGATAAAGCAACAAGACTCTGATCAAGGCTTCTTAGCTTTGAATGAGGTCATAGAAATAAAATTGCTAAATGAAAGAGAACAATGTATTGACTTTATAAAACTGTAATTAATGTATGATTTTCTACTGTGATCTTCAATCTGCAAGACAGGCTTCAACATTTTAATCCAACACAAAGCTGTATCAATTACAAACATACATACACGTGGAAATTTCACAGAACATTTTTTACTAATAAAGGAAAGCAATATTTATTTCATTGAAGGTATGCAATAAGATACATAATATACTAAATCTTTTCCTTTCTTATAGTATAGAACATTATGCACTTACATATTTCACTGAATAAATGTAATCAACTCTGCCAGATGCATTTTTAAACATTGGCTTGATTTATTTCCACATCAAACTGTGTTTATCCATGTGTACTCAAGCTCAGTGAAAAGGTGAGAAAGAATGAAAATGTCTTTACATCCTATGTCTTACTCATTCTACTCAACTGCAGCAGATTTTACGTTTTCTCTTCCAGTCGGCCTGTAGTGCACACCTCATTCTTTGCATATAGTCCGATTTCTGTGATGATTTCAGTGAGATAGAATTGATCATATCATCTCCTTAGTGTCAGAACTGAGACAGGGAAAGAGGGACAGGGAGCAGAGATGGAGCATACAACGATGCCTGGGATGCCAGACTCCGGAGACTAGCATCAGGGTGCAGATCTAACTTTTATTGCTAGTACAATAACTTATATATAACTTGTCAGCCAATAAGGGCATGGTTATATAATCAAGGACCCAATCAGCTGAAGCTAATTGGGTCCTTGATACTGTAGGGGAGAGTTCGATTACTAAGGGGGATTTTCATGAAGACAGGAGAAGTGGTCATCACCCTGGGTTTGAGTCTTTTGTTCTGTCTCATCAGTTTACTGGAAGCTACGATAGCCATATAGGTCTGGATCAAGATTCCTCTAGCAGACACAGGAGTCCATGGAGCTTTGTTCTCCATCACACTCTTTCCTCCACAAGATTCTGTCCCACATCCCACACACCTTAGTAATATCAATCAATTGTCTCTCTCAAGCTAGATACCAGATCCCTGTTGTGTCACAAACATTTCTTCAAATATTTTACCTCTCTTCTTCACTCATCCTAACTAAAATCACAACCATACTTTTCTCTCTTGCCTCAATATATTTTCTCATATTTCTTATTCTGAAATTTTCTGACAATTCTTAACTTCTCTCCGATTTGTGTTCCTAGATTCCACTCACAATTCAAGACACATCTCTGTATTGTCTTCTGAGCAAACCTGTAAGAATCCTCCTAATAGCCTGTGTATTCCTGAATAACATGCTGTGCAGTCCAGTTTATTTTCTTTTACTGATATATATAATTTGAGGCTCTGGAGAAAATGGGCCCTGGTCTCATATTTCACATCTCTCTAGCCTAGAACTTCAAATGTGACAGATGTTCAACCACTTGAAACACGATCTTTTAGTAAATTAGTAAATAAGGTATAAATATGATATGAATGTGAGTTCTAGATACTTTACTTTAAGCTTTAATAAGGTCAGCAATAATTATCTCTTGTTCACTGTAGTCTTTTGTTCTAACACAGGTCTATCACATGGCGAGGGTTTAATGAACACATGAATGAACAGACCAACCTAGCTTGAAATGATAGAGATAAGAATATACAGAATACATGCCAATTTCAATGTAGAATTTTTTTCCATTGTGATAGCAAAACCTCTAAGAATATAATCTGTAGAGTTGGTCCTAATTATATTTCTAAAATATATTTGTTCTGTCTCAGAAGTATAGGAATTCTCCAAAATATTATACAGTTTCTTTTCGTGTGGTCTGTTCCAAATGTAATCAATTTACTCCAAGTATTATTAGTACTACTTCTACTGTTATTCTTTCCCTTTCTTCTTCTATTGTATTGTTATATGAGAGGTAAAATTATAAAAAATGAAAAATATGTATGAATACTGAATTTCTTCTCACAGATAAAAAAGCATAAGGTTTCAACAAGGATAATAGACAAACTATGCCCAAAATAAAGAAAAAGAATCTTAAAATTACATTATTGGATTTTTCAATATAAAAAATACATAAAGGAATTAGTATTTTACAGTATATTTACCAATGGAATAGTTCTAATGTCTATTAAATTCTTATTTTAGTAGACATTAAGTAGGAAATAATCAGTGAACATAGAAAATATCAAGAATATGAAATACTATGCTCATAAGAATAGAAATTGCTAAGCCATTCAAATATCACAATGGAATCTAAGAATCCTGAAGGAATATGTTTGTTGCCTAAAGCCTCAAATTTATGCCATTAATTTTCTAATTAAATATGCTTCTCTCACTGCATTTTGTGTTGTTACAATCTCATTTAGCACTGAAGAAATTCAAACTGTTTTGTGCATTGAATATTTCCACTCATTGATATGCATCATCCAACATGTTCCTTTTCTTTCCAACACAATCAGATATGAACACGTTCATTTGCATTCTGTACAGTTTGGGTAGCAATCTGGCTCCTCTGTCAACATTCCATGATGATAAACTCACATGACTCTTTCTCCAGAAAGCCCAAGATATTTATAAGCTCAACTGACAAACATGACCAATGTGACTTTGCTAGTGTTGCAGCAATTGTTTGTAGCATTTACAAAATGACTCGTTTCTCATATGCACCCCAGTCTCACAGAGGCTGATTGCTCATTGTGCTAACACAGTGAGGACAATCAACAGCCTGCACAGAAAGCAAGGTTAACTCAGCCTTTGTTGCAATCTGTATGGTGGCAGTGTAATGCTTGAGACAGCTCTACCTGCACTGCTGTCATAGCTTTTGTGTGATCTTCCCTCTAAAATTACTAGCTCACTGGTTTGTTTGTTTGTTTGTTTGTTTTGTTTTGTTTTAAAAGAAGTAAGATAATAAGATGAAAAAAATGTTTTGGGGGCCTTTTTTCTCTCTAACTTATAAGAGTTCTCTAGTCTTGGAAGATAATTAAATGATCAAAAAAAGTGGAGAGGAATGTTAAGTTATAATTTATGACCTCTGTAGCAGACCTGCTATTTTACAAACCAGAAAGCTTGGTGGACGTAGAAGGAGACTTTAAGCCCCTAAAAAGACACACAAATGGGACCAGCAAGAATGTATCAGCAGTTAAATTCACTTGCTGTTCTTGCAGAGAACCTGGGTTCACTCCCCAGCATCCACAGAATTGCTTACAAGAATTTGTAACTGCAGTTCCATTGGATATCATATTTTCTTCTGTGCAGCATATAAGTCATGCAACTCTGTGCATGCAGGCAAAGCACTCATACACAGAAAACTAATACACATAAATTTTAAGAGCCCAATGCCCATATATCTTTTTATTTCTATATATATGGATATTGAATCACATACATACTATATTTTAAACAGAAAGCCAGAACTTTACATCTATCATGTCTTCTTCCATTCCCAACCTTCCAATAAATACTTTAATTAGAAGATGGTTGTATTTTTTTAAATACACAAAAGTGAAACTGTGGGGTTACCTGTTATCTGCACCTGGCTTCTTGTACCTAATCGAATGATCTCCAATTTTATTCATGCAACTGTAAACGGTATCACTTCTTACTTTGAAATGCTAAATAATTTTTTTGTGGTACATATGCACCACATGTTCTTATTATCAGTTGATAGGCATTTCAATCTTCTCTATTCCTCGCCTTTGTTAGCAATTTCACAAGGAACAAAGCAGTTCATTGACTCCTCCACATACTAATTTCATTTTCTTTATTTTTATCTCCATAGGGGGATTACTGGCTCAAATCACAGTTCTTTTATTTGGCTAGTTTCAATGACGTTTTGAAGAACAAATTTTTCTTAGTCTTTCATGTGTGTTGACATCAGACAAGTCTAAAGATCTGTGCTAGTGGAAAATATAACCTCTGAAACAGAATAAGATATAAGGGAAGAGATTTTATATACTTAAAAGAAAAGCATATTTTCAGTATATAACATTTCAAGATTAATATATCTTGTTTTGTGATGAAATAAATACAATACTTGACATAGCAGAAAATTTAATAAAAGAACAAGGGGTGTGCTTGACAAGCATATTCGGAAAATCTTGAAAGGGAGATTTTATGGGGAAAAAGATAGTGTATCGAGAAAATCTTGTATTTTAAAACAAATGTGGCATCACCTTAAGAAATAAAGAAACCACTCAAAGGAAGTGATTACGTTCATAAAATGTCAAAGCTTTTTTTCACAATAAAAAGAAATGCCTCCAACAACCCACAACGTGGGCTATCTTTAAAAACATAGAACCATTCTTATCCACGTATTTTGTTTTCAAAAGCAAATAAATAGTTCAAGCATTATTTATATAAATAAAAAAGCTGAAAAGCAAAATAAATATCAACAAAAAGATTTCCAAACAAATATGAAGCTTAATAAAGAATGTTTTATACGACAGATCTGCCAGGAAAATGGAGTAGATGCTGAATTTTAAAGAGTTTTGAGATAGGTTTGATGGCACATATCTAAAACGATAGCACTTGGAAAACTAAGTTGTAACATCACCAGTCTGCGTCAGTCTGTGCCTCAGGATATGAATTCTCTATCTCAAAAAATAAATAAATAAAAGAGTTGATTAGGTAGAAAGTAGGTCACATATGAAGGCAAATAAGAAAAAATAAATGTCCAGATTTGATAGTATTCATAAAACTAATCTATTATTTTTTCATTTTGAGGTTTATTACATTTAAAATTGTGAGTCTGTGTGTGCATGTATCCACATATGAGTTCACAGATTCTAGAACAGGACATTAGATCCCTGCAGTGGAGGGTACAGGCAGCCATGGGCATCTATGAGAGTCCCAAAAATGGGACGCAGTTTCTCTTCAAGTACAACATATGCCTTTAACCACTAAGTCATCTTTCAAGCTCTATAAGTCTTTTTTGAAAAGTTTAAAAATATTCCAAGGAAAAACAGACTTGAAAACTAGCCTCTGCATAAACCAACAACAAACACTCTGAGAAAGACGTAAGCATTACACTCTCATTTACAGTAGCTTCAAAGACAATAAAATATCAATGAATAAAAATAACCAAGGAGGTAAATGACATCTACTCTGAAAGCCTCAATCTTTCAAGAAAAGAGTCATTAAAAAAATTGAAAGACCTCCCAGATTCTTAATTCTTTAGGATTAATACTGTATAAAAACCATCCTACAAAAAACAATTTACAGGTTCAGTGAAATACCACCAAACTACCTATAACATTCTTTATAGGATGAGAAAAATCTAATCCTAAAATTTATATGTAAATGAGCCTAAATAGCCAAAGCAATCCTCAGCAAAAAGAATAATGCTGTATAGATTCGCATTCCAGATTTTTAGCTATGTTATACAACTATAATAATACAAATAGTTTGGTGTTGTCCCCAAATGGAATAAATGCAAGACCCAAATATGCATATAAGTGCATGCTAACTACAACTCTCTGATATAAAAGAAGCCAAAAACACACACTGGAGAAGTGATAATATCTTGAGCAAATGATGCTGAGAAAGCCATGTCTTCATAGTACCCACAAGATGTTGCTGTAAGCAAGGACTTTCAAAGTAGGACTTAATTTATCTGGGGATTAAGGCCATATTTGACAAATGGGACCTCACAAAACTGGCAAGCTTCTGAACAATTAAGAAGACAACCAAGTAAGTGGAGAATAAATCCACAGAATGGGAGAAAATCTTTACCAGCTATACAACCGACAGTGTATTCATATCTAGAATATGTTGTGTTGTGCTGTATTGTGTTGTTTATGAGACAAAGTACCACTTTGCAACTCTGGATTGGCTAGAACTCACAAATAGCCTCTTGCCTCTGCCTTGATCTGATGAGATTATCGTTGTGTACCGCCACACCTACACCTACCCAATATTCAGAACAGGTAAAGAAAACTAAAAACAAAAAGCAAAGAAAAAAAAGACACAATTTTAAAAAAATGAGTATGAATCTGTACAGCAAATTCTCAAAAATAAAAAAACCACGTATATTGTTATGAAATAACTCAAAATGTGTTCATTATTCTTAATGACAAAAAATTTCAAATTAAAATAACTTTTAGATTTCATCTTATCCAAGTAAGAATAGTTAAAATCGACAAAACAGCCAACAGCAAATACTGGAGGGGTATGGGGAAAGAGAAAGTTCACATGCTGTTGGTGGGATTGCAATTCAGTTCAGCACTTCTGGAAATCTTTATGGAGAATCCACAGAAAGCTAAAAATAAATCTACCATATATCCCAACTATACACTTATTGGCATATGACAAAGGATTTGACACCCTACTCCAAAGAAACTTGCAATATCCTGATCAGAATAGCTAGGAATATATCTAAATGCCTTTAACAGAAGAATGCATCATAAAAAATGTGGGGTGGGGGTGGCATGAAGAGTTAAGAGGGAAAGAGACAGGGGAGGGGTTAAGAGGATGAAAGCGAAGGTGAGACGCTATGTAATTATATGTTAATTAACAAAACAATGATTTAAAACTCAGATAAAATTATGAAATCATAACATATACTAAGGGTATTACAAGATTAAAGCAGTGTGTGTGTGTGTGTGTGTGTGTGTGTGTGTGTGAGAGAGAGAGAGAGAGAGAGAGAGAGAGAGAGAGAGAGAGAGAATGTCCATGGACCTCTTTCCAGAAATAAGACCTTACATTCTCTCCAAAGCAAGAGAAGCAGTCTTTCCTAAGAAAGAGACCCAAAATAAGTGGTCAGACCTAAAATCGCATATGTAGAAGTAACGTTATATAAATGGAGTTGTTATGGTTAATATGTTTACAGGTGTGCTTGTGTGTGTGTGCACACATGCATGAGTTGGGAATTAAAGAAAAGAGGAAATGAATCTGAGAAAGATCAGGGAGGAGTACATGGGAGAACTTGGAGGAATCAAAAGGATTGGTAAAAATCATGTGATTATATTTTAATTTGAAAAATAAAGTAAATACTTAACAAAAGGGCTTATTCTTTGTTTGTTTCTTTCTTTTTTCTTTTTTTTCAGATGAAAACATTTATTGTAATTAAGCCACTACTGATCAATCACAGCCAAACAGCAGACTCGGAAGCTGAACTGCGACCAAAAGAGAAATTGTACAACATATTCATTTAAAGGACAAGACCACAAATCGAGGGGCACAGGGTAGGTTGTAGCATAACTCTACCATACTTTGACACAAGGGGTTGAGCAAGGGAGTTTTCACCAAACAGGTTAGGAGTAGGGTCCTGGACCTAGGAACATGAGCTTAGTATGTATGACCCTGCCTGCAAGATGGAGTTGTTCTTGAGCTGTTTGGACTCAGACAACTGTTTCCTTATAATAGAAGCTACTATAAGGCTATGAACATATGATACCCCTTTGAAGGCAAAGCTAAGCAATGTTTTTTGATACATATAGGTGTTTTTTCTGCATACTACCAAGCCGTAAGAGGTCGTTTGATCCTCTAGAACTGAAGTTACAGATGATGTGAACCCATTTGGATACTGGGAATTTAACCTGGGGCCTCTGAAAGAGTAGAAAGTAATCTTAACCACTTCTACAGGCCCAAAGAGGAATTGGGAAAACAACATTTGTACGATGTTTGCACACAGGTGCATGCACATGTGAAGACCAGAAGACACCCAGTGCTTTCTTCTCATACTTTCCATTTTTAAATACAATCTCAGTGAGCCAAACTCTTACCATTGTGGCTGCTGGTTGGCTAGGGAGCTCTGGAATCTGCCTATGCTGTCCAGTGCTAGAGTCACAGGTATAGATGGCCATAACCAGCTTAAGTGGGTGCTAGAGATTTGAACTCAAGTCCCCATGCTTGTGCATGACCCTTACCTACTGAACTATCTCCCTAGACCCTTGTGGTTCTCTACTATATTCTTTCATGTTTGAAACACTATTAAATGTGGTGTTAGTGTCTCAGATCAGGCAACATACTATGTAGACAGTAACACCAGCTTATTGTTGTCTTCCCCTCACAGCCCAGAATCAGGGGAAAACATGCACTACTTTTTAACTGCTTTATAACATGAGTCTTCTTTTGGAAATTAAAGGGAACCTTGATTTGTCTTGTGAGTTAAAGGTTCTCTCTTTAGAATCCCACCATGTTGTTAGCGGTGTTACTATCTTCTAATGAAGCTTTCACCTGCAGGACGATGTAGCCCTTATCCTCTACCTTGAACCACCCCATTTTTCTCATGTCAATCTTGACTTAAATCTTAACAAGTCTACTTGGCACTTTAAATTGCTTTAAACTTTTCATTGTGTTAAGCACGGTGGTGGAGACCTTCAATTCCGGCACCCCAGAGGCAGGGCAAATCTCTTGAGTTTAGGGGTAGCCTGATCTATATAAAGTTCCAAGCCAGTCAGAACTATATAGTGAGATCTCAAAACATTAAATTTTAGGGGCCGAAGAGATGTCTCAGCTGTTAAGAGCACTGGCTGTTCTTCGAGAAGTACTGAGCTCAATTTCCAACAGCCTCATGGTGGCTCATAACCATCTTTAATGAGATCTGGTGTTCTCTTGAGATGTGTAGGCCTACAAGAAGGCAGAACACTATATACACAGTAAATGAGTAAACCTTTAGAAAATTAGATTTTATTCATTCATTTATTATGAGTGCTCATGTGATAGCTTCCCTAGAGGTCAGAGGCCAACTCATTGGATTTGGGTCATGGGGCTCAGTGGCAGGTGTTTTTACCCACAGTCCTTAGAGTGCTTTTCAGTTTGCAAATACTATTCTATTTAATTTCCTGTGTAACTTTAATGTACCTTGTAATTCTGAGAAGCACAAAACCAAGTGGTGGGCAGCTATATGATCTCATTGATGAATCACAAACACATATGGAAAACAATGGTTTTAATGATCTAACAAAAGAACAGTGTCTATGAGTTTAGGAGGGAAAATCCAATGAGGAGCCTCTGGATGACATGAGCGATTTATATATACACTAAAATTTAATAGGACACTCCACAAACTAAATAAATGTTTCTCAAACTTTTAAGTAACTACTGTTGTTGTTTCTGACATTGAACCTCAGCGTTTGAACATATTGGTTCCTTGTTGTGTTGTACTGGTCCAGAGCAACATTTAAAAAGCATCATGCTTTGCTCATGTGGATAGCACACACACTAAAATTACAATGAAAGCCAAGAGATGGCTTAGTGTTTAAAAGTGGAAACTGTCCTTGCTATTCTTTGTTTCTTAAAGCAATTTCTTGTTCATATGTGTGAATTCAGATTAGTTCACACTCAATGAGATTAATATGCAGTGGAAAAACTTAATTCTTGAATAAAAGTATAAATTAGATTGACATCTCATTAAATAATCCACTTCAAGTTTTGTTTTTACAATTTGCCATTTACTTTATAAATAGAATCATATAGGGCAATCCTAGGTTTATTATCTAGTTTTGAATGCCATATGGATAGAAATTATACTGTGAATATTTTAATTGTACTTAAGAATATTGGAACTTAAACTCCCATAAATCAATAAAAAGAGTAATTTTCTTTCTGTCTTCTCTGAATCACATTCATTTTAATCCTCACTTTTATCTTAGCAAGGTAGTTGCAAGACTACCTTAGCAAGGAAGACTACCTTAGTAGGGAAGTTAGGCCGAAAATACCTTAGCAAGGAAGTCAGACAGAAAATATCCTGGCCAATGGATGATGACCTCTAAGAGAGACCATGATTCCTTAATCTCTATCTTGGTCATTACTCTTATTCTCTCTCTTGTTAATGTTTTCTAAGCTGTTGTCAGAAAAAATATCTAAAATGTATTGGCTTGTTAGTTAGCATGCAGGTATTTATTTTTCAAAATAAAGGCGAATATTTTGGTAAATATGGACTTTGAGCATAGAATTTTGAAAGATTTTTGTTATGTTGTGACCATCACATCTTGATTATTTTATTAAAATCTATACTGCATGAGAACTTTGCAAGAAAATCTACCTAAGGAAGACTCCTTTAATTTAAAATTGCTGGTATGATCTATAGTCCATCTGGGAAGACAGTGATGCTATAAATAAGCCTATCATCCATTTACTACTTCAATTATTTTATCTCATTTTAATATTATTGTACATACTTCAAAGAATGACCTAGATTTTATAATTAAGATGTTGATGATACATGAAAGTCATAATCAATAGATATTTTATCAGGACGATACCATGAGTAACTTCATTTGCATTAGAAATAGTTTTTCCTTTTCATGTCTTGGCTATACTGTATTTTATGGAGGCTATTCTTTTTAAAGAAATTATATATAAGTAATATTCTCGTAGTATTTGAGTTCTAGATCAAAGATACAAAGTTTCCAATACACGAAGACTGACATTTTTAATTAACTCTAAAACCAGGGAGATATGGTTATGCTTTTAGATAAAAATTGTTTCTTTTCCTTTGTGAAAACTAATTTGGGTCTTTTGAAACAAAATCTTTGAGATTAGGAAGGTAGAGTTCTAGGATTGAAGTGCTGTGTGAATTATGATCAGCTATAATTATACAAAGAAATGTATTTTTAGTACATCTATATATGGAAAAATAATTTATCTCTTTAATAAGAAACATATATATTTTTTTGCAGTAGGAGAGAATAAAGATAGCTCTTATGAAAAGTTGGAAGTCTCAGGATTTAACATGATAAATAAATCTAATGTGATAGATAAATCAGAATGCCACCAAATCAATGATTGTGATGATTAGTTTTATAAGTCAACCTATCTGGGCTATAGAAATCCCCACAAATTGGTTATTTGTAAGAGATTATTGCTATTGACACCCTGAAGATTATTTTCTGGTGGAGATTAACATTTGGATTGGGAGACTGAGTAAAAGAAATTTCTCTGTTAAACATGAGCAGGTTTCTTAGACTCATTTGATGTTCTAAATAGAAGAAGTGATGAACAAGGGGAACTGTGATAGTTGTGTTTCTCTGGAGAACATAGAATATTCTATAATATTCTGTACCTCGGGACAGAACATAAGACAGAGGCATTATTTTTTATTTACCAAAATATGTCACTATCTACATATTCATGCTATATGATCTTAAAGAATTTTAGAATCTGTCCTTTTGCCTCAATAGAAGGCATTCTCATGACCGACATTGTAAGGAACTTTGCAAATATGTGATTGAAGAGACCTAAGTAAGCACTTCAGTGTGCTTGTTAATTAAATAAAACATGAAAGCTCCCTAGCAATGAGAAGCTACTCAGCAGAGGACCCAGGCCTTACAAAGTAAGAATTTGCTTATTAGTGCCATATAAATACATGTGACTTAACTATAGTCACATGTTTTCATATAATGTACATACATAATTTCATATACATGTAATCTGAGTGTTTACTCAGATTAAATACCCACATTGCTAGCCTGTCTGTATGAACACTGGAGCATTGATTATACAACTAGAACCTTCATCCAGCTTCTCTGTCAACACTCAATTTATCCACAACACTCAGTTGTTCTACCTGCTGTGATAGATGACCAACTTCAATGTTAGGTGAAATGTAAACTTCATCAAGTAGCCAAAATGAAAGCTAAAGCCCGTGTTTGGTTAAAAACTTATTAAAAGTAAAATTAAAACAAAAGTCAAAATAAAATAAAATAAAGCCTTCCTATACTAATTTTGACAATTTCAAGGGAGAGGTAGCCATTTCAATATTTTATTTTTAATCAGGATGCTTTGTCTCACATTAATGTGACATGTTAATCTATAATGCTTTCTCATTAGCAATAAAGCAATTAAAAATAACCACAACAGAATAACTGTACTATTACTTTAGATGCCTAATTACAGAACCTCTTTAGGGTGATAGAAATGTCAGCTCATTAGAGCACAGTATTTATTATTTGGAACACCAGACTGTAACCAACATAAAAGATGACATCTTAAGCTAGCCATTTGTCATGATGGAACACGTGACTAAATTATTTGTAGGTATGTTGATAACTAATTCTGGGTAAGGTTTATGGCTTAAGGAAACAAAGAAAAAAATAAGAAAGAAATATAAATCAAAGTTATGTTGCAATATTTAATAGGATGATTTCACATTCATAATTTAACAAAAATTAACATATGCTTTTATTTCACAAAGATCATGTGTGTTCTTTTCTTAATCTAAATAATTCAAATAATATGAGGTTTTTCTTGGGTTGAGTGGTATTTTAATTAGGCAGCTGTGTAATTTCACAGCCATTATCTCAATGGCTTCAGTTTTGGACCTTACTTGGAAGGAATAGAATCCAGACATATATTCCAGCAATAAAAAATATTTTTTTTCATCACGTGAGTTATTGTATTGGGCTCTATCAGTAAACTTGAAAGCTTGACAGGTAAAAACTCATTGTATTTGTTTCAACTGACTATAGAGGCCAATCAGACATTCTTTGATTCCTGGTGGTTGCCTTGGTTGTATTTCTGTCTCTTTAATAAAATTTCCTGACAAAAGCAATTTAAGGAAGGAAGGCTACTTTTTTTTCTTTGTTTATGGTTCCATGATAAAGTCCACCATGGCAGGGAATTATGGGGACAGACACTTGAGGCAGATGGTTGTCCAGCATCTGGAATCAATATTTAGAAGGAAAAGACTGTCCTCTGTTCACTTTCTCCTTCTTATACACTCTTTGTTCTAGCCCAGGGACCCATGCTACCCACCATTTGAGGTCTTTCTCGTTTAATTCACATAATCAAGGTCTCTCAGGTATGCACAGATACCCATCCCTTAGGTGACTCTCTCTATATATAAAACATTGACAGTAAAAGTCAAGTACCAGAGAATCAACAATTTTTAATACTTTCCTGACTCATAACTAATCATACCCCATTCCATGTAAAAACTGTACAGTCTCTGGTCCTCCTTCTCTGAGCATATGTTTGCTTAACTAGACTCATTTTCTATGTTGAATATAGGATCCTACCCTCTAATGCCACAAATATACAGCCCACTTCAAAATTGTTGGAAAAAATTGTGAGAAAAAGACAGTCTGAAGAAATAACTTTAGAACATCCGTATAAATCACTAGTTGTCAGGCAAATCTGGATTCTCATTCTTATCATGTCTGAAGAGCCGACACACCTTCAGCATAGTTTTCTTCTACCCTGGACCTTGGTTGTCTTCAATGTAAAATGAGACTTGTCATGCATAGTTGCTAATGTTCCTGCAGTTTTGACACCTAATGACTTGATTCTAAGAAATCAGGTTTTGTAGGCTGTCAAAAGAATGGCTTTTGTACTCACTGTGAAGTGGTTTGTCCTGCTACCCTCAACTTCCATTAGCTACATCTGAAAGCTGATCGGAGCTGAGGTCTATACCCTCCTAGTCCAAAAGTCCTCACAGGGCTCTGTGAAGGTAATAAGGGATCTTATTTTTTTTGGGGGAGAGAATAAACAGTTTCACTGATTCTTAATAAGACAAACACATCTTACTGGGATCTGTCTTACACTGGCTAATATCTTGTAGAATATTAAGTGAAAATTTCTCTGTTGTCTAGAATTGAACCAGTGGCTCAAAGTTGAGCTCAACACTACAGAACACTCTAAAGTCTAAGGTCAAATGCCCAGAGTGGGTCAGAGCTACCAGTTTTATTCAGGATTAATTAGGAGGATTAGCAACTAAGCTACTCTAACCTCTGCCATCTCCTCATATAAAATATCATAAACCACTTAACATCCATGAATGACATTTCAAAAACCAAGTGCTCAACCTAATTCATTCATTAGAAACAATACTTGTGAACAATAACATTGGCCTTACTATTGAGCTTAATGCTTGTTGAATTTGAGTAGCTACTTTCACACACTTAGTGTTTGGGAAGAATAGACAGTGTTCTAATAGTTCTTGAGAATATTAACAAGGAGCTTGGTATTATAGATTTTTACCACCCTTTTATGTGATATATAAAGGTAATTCAATATTTAAATTATGGAGTTAAATCCACCTCTGATGTGTTGATATCAGAATAAAGGACGGCTGAAACAATGTAGTCAATGATGCTGGACAGAAAGGTGTTCTCTGATGGGTGGCTGTAAATTATAGACCATTGATTTATATTGTATATCAAAGTAGAAGTGACAAGAATTCATGTTTCCTCATGATTCCACATGCATGAATACTGAGCAGGGTAAAAGGGATTATGAGCAGCTACTGATCAAAATACAATCATGCTCAAGTTACCTAATTTTATTATATGCCAATGGTTTTTTTTACATATTATAGATTAAGTCTTTAGTTAAAGACTTGATCTATAAAATGTGGTGGCTCACACCTTAATCAATCAATGAAGCAAGCAAGCAAACAAACAAAAACCATTATAACAAAAAGAGCTGATAGTAAAAAAATCTGTACATAGGAAATAATAATAAATATATAATGTGTATTATATATTATATTAAATACAATACAATATTATTATATTTATGATACAATTATATATCTATATAATTATAATAGAATTATTTCAAATTATTATATAACATAATATACATTATATAATATCATTATGGGCATATATTTTATAATAATAGTAATATTATAAAAGAAAATAAAATAATAAACACACAGTAAAATACCGCATATCTAACTTAGCTAATGCAAAAAGAGAAATTGGTGTATATATATATATACATACCTACCTGAGGCTTCTTACTCCACATATGTAGTCATCTTTAAATCTTCTTTAGGTCCCATTCCCAGGTTTACCCTTTAAACAATTCAAACCAGCATACAAGTCTACAAATCTCGACACTTGAGCAGATGGGAGGTTTGCACAGCAAAAGTACTGTCAGAATTATTTCTTTTTTTTTTTAATTGGATATTTTATTTACTTTTCAGATGTTATCCCCTTTCCTCATTTCACCCCCACCCAGGAACTCCTTATCCTATCCCTCCTCTTCCTGCTTCTATGAGGATGTGCCCCCACACGCCCACCCTCTCCCACCTCCCCACATTTGAATTACCCAACACTGGGGCATCCAGCCTTCACAGGACGAAAGACCTCCTCTCTCACTTTTGACCAACAAGGCCATCTTACCCTACATATATAGCTGGAGCCATAGGTACCTCCCTATGTACTCCCAGGCTGGTGGTTTAGACCCTGGGAGCTCTGGTTGGTTGGTAATGTTGCTCTCCCCATGGGGCCGCAAACACTTTCAGCTCCTTCAGTCTTCTCTCTAACTCCTCCGTTGGGAAGTCCATGATCAGTTCAATGGTTAGCTGTGAGCATCCACCTCTGTACATGTCAGGCTCTGTCAAACCTCTAGGGACAGCTATATCAGGCTCCTGTCAGCATACACTTCCTGGCATCCATATCAGCATCTGCCGTTGGTGACTGCACCCAACTAAAGACTATCTCTTCTTAAACAAAGAACTAATATTCAGAAAAAGCTAAACTAGAACTAAGTTTTAACCAGCATTATCAGAACTTTGGCTTTTCCTAACCTCTTATCTTTCCCCACATGTTTTATCTTAAAGTATGAGCCTGTGAAGACAAATGATGAGGAAGGAAATGACTTACTAACAGTAAATATCCCAGAAGTCTATCTTCAGGAGCATCATCATCAGGTAGCCAGACATGAAAAAGAGGAAAGAGCAAAGTTTGAGCTTAGTTGAAAATAAAGTTTAGACAGAAAATTAAACATATCTTAATCACAAAAACAATGCTATTCTAATATTACACTGTGAAAGAAGTTTCACAAAAGAGCATAGATACATGAATTCACATTAATATGAAAGGGAGTTTCTATCAGAATGTAGTTGACGGGATGCATTTTGAAATGTTAAAATTCCTCCAAACTTTAAGGAAATAGACAAAACAAAATCAAACAAAAACCTCTACTATTTCAGTTTACCTATCAAGGCCCTCAGGCAAAAATAAATTTACTGCTTGGCTTTTGAGTGCAGAATAAAATTTTACATTTAATTTTTTCAGTAACATTAAGTTTCTCTTTCTTCTTAAAAAGGTTCAGAGGAAAATTAGAGTGCAAATGAGAAACAAATAATTTGCTGAGGCACAGTAAAATTTGCTATTCGAAATTCTAACCATTTCATGCTAGAGATGGCCCAGCAGTTAAGAGCACTAGATGCTCTTGTGGAGAACTCAGGTTTAGCTTCCAACAATAGTGTCAGCAGGTTCATGACTGCTTAAAGCCCAGTTCCAGAGGATCAGATGACCTCTTCTATTTTCTATGGGCACCTGTACTCACAGGGCACATAGACATACACTTGGCCATACACATGTACACATAAAACAAAATAAATTCACTACCATTTTTAAAAGTCCAAGTTCAAATATAGCGATTACTCTTATCTCTCTCTCTCTCTTTTAGTTCTTACTTGTATTTCTTTTTCTTTTCCTTAACAAATTGGTGAGTGTGTTTGATCTATGGCTTGTCCTAGAATATCTGGTCTTTATAGCTCTTCTATTTTAATAATAAATGCCTTCAAAGTACAATTATTAGATAAACAATTTTGTCTGTAACTGGCAGAACTATAGGAGAAATAAGTAATTATGGTACACTGCTGTAACAATAAAATGTTTCCATGCCTTGACTTGTGAAATCTTCAATGAGCAAACAGAATTTTTTCTTGATCTCAAATGGTAAAAGTTTAGTTGCTACCCTGCCTCTGTCAAGTGAGACTAAACAGTGGCTAATTTCCTTCTCTAGTGTTTTCTAAATACTATGTAGTATAATACATATAAAATGATCAACAAAATTATGTCTAAGCATTCCTATGTATACCTAATAAGTTGTATTAATCATATATACATATACATCATATATATACATACATAATATACACTTATACATCATTCATCATATATGCATGTACATAATATACACAGGTACACCAGTACACATATGTATTGTAGATTTGATTAAATTTTGGAGAACATTAGAAGTAGGTAAATACAGACCCTTTTCTCATTTTAAATAAAGACTGAATTATATTTATCAGAAACTTTAGGCTCATTCTAATGTTTTCAGAGGAGCTTTCTTGCTTAATTCAGAATTTGAAAAATGGAATAAGCGTATGTTATTGTTTATGTTGTAAACACAGTGAGCAAATAGTGCAACATGTTTCTCAGAATGCTCTAAATCATATCCTTGACATTTATGCCTTTGAACTAACTTCTATTATAGTTTTCACTATTTATATCAGTTAAATATTTGATAAAGTGATTGCTTGAGAAACAAAGTATACTGTCTCTGTATTTAAAGTAGAGACTGGCAGACTGTAAAAACAGACCAAATAATTCTATGGTTTAGACAAGACTTATTAATTATTAAAATTAATAAGTTTAGACATAGATATATGTCCAACATACATGTGAAATATGATTATAGTCACAAGGTAATGATTTAAAAAAAAACACATAGCCTAGACAAAATTAAGTTTCCAAAAGAGGTATACTGGTTGGATCCAAGAAGGTCACATTGTACAATGCCCTACTATGGAATTAATATGGAAATTAATGGAAGATTTATTCAGACTGATAGAAGGCACATGTTCACAGAGAACCACTGTCAAGGAAGTTCTTATCAAAGAGCTGACTCCCAAGCTACGAAACTGAGATCAGGAGAGTCTTATAGCCTTGATCTATATGTTGTCCACTGTTTCTTGTGTCAAAGCTTGTACTATTACAATGGATAAGAGTTTTGAGTATTTTGTTGGAATTTTTCTTTCTTTTTGGATGGTTTACATTGGTTTTACTTCATAAAATATTAGAAACAAAGCTACCTACACTATTTGTTTATATGTTGTTTGGTCTAGATAGTCAGATTCAGACTTGAGAGGAAGAGGTGTTAATGACCTAGGTTTGATCATAATCTGTTCTTCACCATTGTACACTGCTCAATACTAGGTAGATAGAAGAGTGATTTGTATATTGCATAAATTAGAACATACTGGTATCTATCATCATCTGCTTCGTCTTCATCTTTATTATTATAGTTGCCTGAATGACAATTTCCTTTAATTTAAATGAGTCCATATACTATAATTCTTGCATTCAATCCAGACCAATACTTACATTTTTTGAAAATGCTTTTATTGTAAGAAAGCTATTCCCAATTATTTATACACTGTCACAGTTATTTTGAGCTACAAGTGCAGACTTGAATATATTTAAAAGAGACTGTACTGTTAAGGCTTTCAGAATAACCCTCTGTTTGATAAACACAAGCATAAACATACAAGTCTTTGTAAGTAACCAAGTACCTTTATCATACATGACTTCATCTTTAATTATTTTTATGGTAGTGCATATTTGCCACTTATTTGTCTATCACTTGATGACATCCCTACCATCTGGACACTTCACAAAGTCAATTTAATAGTTACAACACCATGTTAAATTTAATAAGACATTCACTTCATCTTTTCAAATTACTGGCTCGTATCTAACATAACTGGATGGATAGTTAAGAATAAACTCCGTGTATAAGCCTATTAAAAGCACTAAAGCCTAGCCCTCATTACCACTTAGGAATAATTGCATCTCTACATTAGTGAGGGATGTTGGATGTTGCATTATCTTCTTACATGATGGAAAATCTAATGATATGTCTTTCAAGTTTCTTCTAAAGACTACATTAAAGTTCTTAGAATTTAATTAAGTCAGTGATAAACTTGTTGTATTGCATTTCCTCTAAAAGCCTTTTTTATTTATTTTCTTTTGTCAATTTAATTTAACTATTAAAATTAAAATATAATTACATTATTTCTCCCCTTCAAGCCCTCTCATTTTCATATTTCTAATGCCCTCTCAAATTCATGGACTATATTTTCTGTTCTTATTATTCTACACACACACACACATACACACAGACACACACACACACACACATCTATATGTATCCTACTGAGTTTGTTTGATGTTACTTAAATATGTATGATTTCAGGCCTGACCACTTGAAATAAGATAAGCAATGAAAGGATCAGTCTTGGGGATGATTAATTCTCTTGTTCATTAGCTGCCTCTAGTTATTTGTCTGTAGGTATGGGTCCTGTGAAATTTTCCCTTCCATTTTAGTATGGCTATTGATATTGTATTTATTGAAGTCTTATTTAGGCAAGAAATGATTGAGGTATCATGGATACAGCTCCTTGTAGTATCTAGGAGATATGATAATAACATTGATTTCCTAGTCCTCTAGATCTTAAATTTCTTCCCATCCATTCTTCTGTGATGTGACCAGAGCCCAAGATGTGGAGCTTCTGCAGTAAATGTATCCATATGGCTAGGTATCCACATGTTCAGTTGTTCTCTACAGTGTGAACAAGTTATGATTTTTTATATTGGTCATTATTTGCTATGAAGAAAGGTCTTTTTATGAAGAGTAAGGGCTCCATTTATCTGTGGATATATGGGTATGTTTCAGAAATCAGTTAGCAAATATGATGCTCTAATGAAGTGCTGGTATTAGTTTTTTCCCTAAGATCCATGCTTTTATTAGTTTCGGAAAATGGGAGCAATTCTCCTGAACCAAGCATGTTTTAACTCCTCTTGAGAAGGTGTTACAGTTGTCTAGACAGATATTGGTTTCTGCCAAGATGTGAGTGCTACTAATATACCTTTAAACATATTGTGCCTTGCAGATAGGTCATTGTTGTGAATCATAGGTATCACAGCTGATCAAGAATATAGGTTACTTCTATTTCTTGGCAGCTTGCATAGCTATTCATTTTACCATGAAATATGGTTCTCAAGGAGGATACTTTCTTCTCAGCATCAGCTCAGGTCCTCTGAATACTGTTTCAAAAGTGTGCCATGTCCTTAGCACTGGAGATTTAACTTCCGTAGCTGGAGGAAACCAAGTCCAACAGCAATGGCCTAGATTGTTTTAAGAGTGTCTTAGATTCCAATGACAAATTACTCAAAAGGGGGTGTCTCATGTGAGATACCGGGCTTTTGTTATATTGTCTATGATAACTGAGAGGAACATTGTCAGCACAAGTGCCATTACTTCATAGATATACACATATAGATGTATACACATATACTTATATGCCATATATATACATACATATGTGTGTGTGTGTGTGTGTGTGTAGCTTCATTTACTTAATAGTATTGTGTTATGGTTAGCAACCTATGTTTGGTGAAGTTTGCCATAAAGTACTAGGAATAAGTATTTTATAGATTAATGTTTATAAAACTAAGATAAAATGTTGGGTGGTAATTGGCTACAAATAAGACTACAATGCAATTATCTCAACATGGGAAGGAGCTCATAAATTCACTATCTGAGAAGCTAGTCCCAAATGAATGCTTCGGGGGCTAAGGTAGAGTTGGTTTTCATAAAGTATGCTGGTTTTAGAAAACTACCTGTGTTCCAAGAAATAATCTCACACTCATGCACATACAGTTAAATATACTGTTATTATTATTTAAATTATAAAAAGGGTAGAACACACATGGAGTTGGGAAGGAAAAGTGGTTCATTATTATAGACCTAACAGAACAAGATTTTAAAGAAGGAAAAATATTACTACTATCATCTAAAATGCCTAAAATCAATTACATTCGTATTTTCAACTTTTCTTTCCCAACTACATAGTTAAGAAGCATCTACATTACTCATTAAATAATTGAACTGCCTGAAATTTAGTTATTTCTACAAGGTATATTTTTAATAAAAATGGAAAAAATAAGTCCTTTTTAAACCTTAACCCTGCTTAGAAAATTTTTGTTTTATAAAGATTTTTAGATGAATGTAAGTTGCATCTACATTTACAACATGGATGTTTATGTTCCTTCTGTTATATTTTCTTGTTCACGAGTTTTTCATCTATTTTGTGTTAAAGTCCTATAGTCAAGAGTACATTGAAGTGTTGAAAAAACAACAGTAAAGGTTTTAAGATTTAGGGTTCCAGTGAAGAAGAACTAGGATGAGGAGTTAATATTTCTAGATAGAGAGTATACAATGTAGATTCAGTGTCGGTCAATTGAAAAATAATGATCATTTAGTATTGATAACAATAAATAATAAATGATGAATAATTATTTAGTATCCGGTGTTTAGGGCTCATAAAAAGAGAAACAAACAAACAGAGTTTGGAGTTTTCTGGTTAGTTCTTTTAGAGTGACATGTCTTAATAAAAATACAGAAAGATGTCACAAAGTCACCATCCCTAATGTAAGGTATCTTGAGCAATTTACCACTCAGGTATAGAATTTGATAATTTCTACAATTTGGTAGAGGATGTATTATACTTAATAGCCATCAGTAGATCAAGTAATTTAGAAGTTTAAGAATTTCGAGTAGAACTAAAGTAAACCTAGATCTCCTCGATAGGTCCAACCTGTAGTATAAGGCAACATTATATTCTTCATGACATATTTATGGCTTGCTAACATTCTGTGTGAAATCTGTGAAAACCTTACAATAAAATTATCTTAAGTTACAGGAAAAGGGCAAGACAATTGAGAGGAAAGTATTTAACTTATCACTTCCTGACATGCTTCTGAGTGTAACTAGAATTGATAGGTAGGCCATTAAAGTGTAAGTATCTGAAGATAATCTGTCGTCAAATGAATGTTGTCAAATTCACTAAGCCGGTATTCTGGGTGGTGCTATCAACAATCAGTATATGGTAAGCATTATACTTCTTTAATTGAATTAATCAGTGACAGGGGATTTAACGATTATATTAATAAGAGAGAAGTTCAATCCTTTTGATCACTTTATAGTGGTTGGTCTTAAACACAGGTCTCACTGATTAAAGAGTCTGATTCATTAAGGTGGGGATATTTTGCCTAATATAAGAATGCTTATAGACTACCAGATAGTAGAAAATGACTGGAAAGTTAGAATCTAATATATAAAATAACAAGACCATGGAAGATGAGTTTGGAAGTACAGGCATGTAAATAGACTAGCATAAATACACAAGCTTGGACAACTTGAATACCAAGCTCCATCAGTCTCTATGCAACAAACACGTGTCAAAAATTAATAAATCACATTAAAGTATTTAACATATAGAAGCACATGATCACTAAGAAAGATGCAGAAAATGTTTTTACAAAACCCAACACACCTTCATGATCAAGACGCTTGCGTGAATGGGGCTATAGGGAATATATCTCACCATCATTAAGAGCTATATGTGAGTTCTCTTTTTGTTTGTTTTGTTCATCTTTTTTTCTTTTATTCCTTTTTTGGATATTTTCTTTATTTACATTTTAAACATTATCCCCCTTTCTGTCCCCCCCACCCCAGGAAAACCCTATCCCATCCGTCCTCCCCCTGCTTCTATGATGGTGTTCACCCACCCATCCACCCTCCCCCCACACACACACACTCCCTCCTCTCTGCCCTGGTATTCCCCTATGCTGGGGCATTGAGCCTTCGCAGGACCAAGGGTCTTTCCTCTCGCTGATGCCTGACAAGGCCATCTTCTGCTACATAATGAGACTGGAGCCATGGGTCCCTCCATATGTTCTCTTTGGCTGGTACTTTAGTCTCTGGGAGTTCTGGGGGTGGTACAGTTGGTTGATGTCATTGTTCTTCCTATGGGGTTGCAAACCTCTTTGGCTCCTTTGGTCCTTTCTCTAACTCCTCCATTGGGGACCCTGTGCTAAGTCCAATGATTGGCTGTGAGCATCAGCCTCTGTATTTGTCAGGCACTGACAGAACCTCTCAGGAGACAGCTATAACAGGCTCCTGTAAGCAAGCACATTTGGCATCCACAATTGTGTCTGGGTTTGGTGATTGCATATGGGGCGGATCCCCAGGTGGGGCAGTCTCACTGCAGCAACACTATCCTAAACTGAGAATAACTTGAAATAATCCACTGAAATCAGCAATGAGCCACTACTGTCAAGTACACTACTCCTTTTCAAAATTGTGCTTAAAACAATATGTAAACCATTAAGCCAAGAGAAGAAATTAAAGGGATACAGATAGGGAAAGAAATAAAAATCTTTCCATCCAGGTGGCATATTCAACATAATATATGCCAAAAAAATGTATCAGAAAGCAACTGGAAAATCAACAGTTTCAGCATTGTGGCAAGAAAAAAATCAACCTGAAAAAAATTACTAGCTATTATGTGCACTAACTAAAAAAATATGGAGAAAGTGATACTGGACACATTCCCACTTATAATATCCTCAATGAAAATAAAATACTTAGGAGTAAATCTAACCAAGTAATGAAAGGCCTTTGAAAAACAAACAAACAAACCTTAAACCACTGGTGTAAAGGGAGACAAGGACACTAGAAAACTGAGAGACCTTCTATACTCATGTATTGGTAAAATTAACATTACGGAGCTATAGTAATGAAAACATTAATCTATTGGTACAAAATCACACATGCAGACTAATGAGACAAAATCAATGAGCAAACCTAAGTTCATGTAACTACAGCCATCTCATATTCAAAAAAGTTGCCAAAGTTACACAATAGAGAGAAGGCATACTGAAAAGTGAAACTAGACTGACTGATTTGTGTCTCTTTGCTCAAAACCAATCTCCAATGGATAAAAGATCTAAACTTGAAACCTGAATATGCCAGGAAAAATTATAAGGATGAGCCTATATGATATAAGTGTAGGGAAAGACCCCATTTGTCCAGGAATTAAGTCAAAAACAAGCTGACACCATAAAACTAAAAAAAAAAAAAAAAAAAAAAAAAATCTGCACAGCTGAAAAAAAAAGGTGAGGAGAAAGGCCACAGAATGGGAAAACTTTCCCAGCTACATCTGCCAGAGGATTAATCCTCAGAATATATAATGAACTCAAACAACAAGGATTCAAGTAAACAAATAACCCTTCAAAACGTTGTTAGGATCTAACAGAGAATTCTCAAAGGAATAAATTTTTTAAAATGGCTAGTAGATATCTCTAAAAAAGTTCATCTTATCTAACAATGAAAGAAATGCAAATCGAAATCTCGTTGTTCAAAACACATCTCTAAATGGACCAAAGACCTAAACCTGAAACCTAAGTCTGCTAAGAAAAAAAACGTAAGCAGTAGCCTATATGATATATGTGTAGAAAAGACCCCATTTGTCCAGAAATTAAGATACAGATGAGATTTCATCCTACCCTATCACAATGGCAAAGATGAACAGAGCGCCCAACGAGGACTACTAGAGGCTGGTATAAAAGGAAGTCCCATTAACTATTGGTTGTATTGCAAACCCTGCAGACACCATAAAAATTAAAGTAGAAAATTCTAAAAGAAAAAGAAAGAAAGGAAGAAAGAAAGGAAGGAAGGAAGGAAGGAAGGAAGGAAGGAAAGAAAAAATGAAAAACTAAAAATAAATTATGCCTCAAAAGAGTTAAGATTCTTCTCCATACATACTTGCTTATGTATTATTGTATTCACATTAGTTAGGACATAGAAACAATTAAAGTGTCTTTCAACTTAAAAATGAATATTAAAAATGTGGTGCATATATACTATGCTGTAAAAATTAAAATAAAATAATGGACTTTGGTGGTAAATAGATGAGACAAGAAAAATCATACTCACTCAGATAACCCAAACCCCAAAAGACAAATATCTCATGTTCTTTCTAATCTTTGGATCCTAGTTCCAAGTTTTCAGATGTTAATGTATTGTGGAAACATTACCAAAACCCATAAAATTTAAAAGTTTAAAATGAGATAGTAGAGAGATCAACAAGAGAGAGGAAAATAGCATTGGAAAAACTTGGCAGTTAATTACAGAGTTACAGCATAGAGAAATGCATAATAAAGAGGGAGAAGGGCAAAATAAGAGTAATGAGGTTTGAAAAGTCCTAAGATATTGTTTTACTATCAATTTACCTAACTCTACATACCATACATATGTGCATATGATCAGGTATGTTCAAGAAGAAGAAGGGGCATGAAGATTGTAGGAGAAACAGGTGGTGGATGCCATCAAGTGTGACAGCATGTACAAGATCTGTGCAAGCTCAAGCTAGACCAAATGCCATCATGAGAGGGGAAGGTCAGTGTAAAGTCCCACCCTTAACTGAAAAAGCTATTGGAGTTTGATAGCTGCTTAGAAAGGAATAGTTTTCTTTGAATATGTGAGCTGTTGTATGTAGTTCACACTCCAGGGGAGGCCCTACTCCCAAAACTGGCTGCACAGTATAAACTAAACTTGATAAGGAAGGTAAAATAGGAAAATTCAAGTTAGTAGATATGGAGGGTAAGTTTCAGAGGGTGAATATGGAGAAATGGGAGAAAGGAGATGATCAAAATACAATGTATGGAATTCATAAAGTACTAAATAATACTTTTTAAAAATGTAAGTTGATATTTAAACATGAGACTAAAAAAAAAAACAAACAGGAAAGACAGAAAAAATTTATTTTCACATACACGTTGGAAAAGAGTATTCATCTTGTCATGTATTTTGGTACCTAAAATAAATTCTATTTATTCCATACTAATTTTGATAAGGTAGCATCGTACCTTACCTGTTCTGCTGTGACTGTGGATCTAGTAGGACGTATCTATCATATACCATTTACTTTCTGCCTGCCATTCTCACCTACTTCATAAATCCTTATACATACTATTCAGTTAGCCCATGAGAAGTTCAGGTTTGTGTTTTTCTACATTCTAAAACACTAAATGGTAATTC
>NW_021604577.1:2404340-2435180 GCF_004785775.1 Grammomys surdaster
TCTCTCTCTCTCTCTCTCTCTCTCTCTCTCTCTCTCTCTCTTTCTCTCTCTCCCTCTCTTTCTCTCTCTCCTCCCTCCCCTCTCTCTGTGTATGCTGTAGACACCAGGCTGGTTTAGAATTCATATATCCTGCCTGTGTTTTCTTCCAGTGCTGGTATTAAAGGTGTGTGCCACTATATACTGTAGTATCCTTAAAAAAAATGTTATTGTTGCATGTGATGTTTTTAAACCTTTATTAACATAAAGAATATTATTTGCCTTTTTAATTTAATCATCTTTATCATATTCAAATGTTTAAAATGACACTTTATCACATTTAAATAATACTAAACTACACATATATTACATTTGCATAATTATACTTATATTGAAACAAATAGAACCTAAATCATGCAATTAATCTAAACCACAAACTAATAATGAAGGACTTCCCTGTAACTATTCAATATTTATGTCACATGACCCATAAGAATCGATTTTTCACAAGTTAAATAATTGCAAGAATATATTAATTCTTTCTTTGAGTATTGTTATTTAGTATTCTAAAACTCGATGGGGAATAATAAGATAGCATTTTTCTTTTTCTTTTTTTTTTATAGTACATTTTTTCCTCAAATCATGATTCATTCACACAAGGGTTATAAACACAGAAAGGCAGGGTGTGGGGAAAGGAATGACACTGGAGTGTGGGTGTTCAGGGGGAATACAGATATCTTCAGAACCTGGTATCGGCTGGGTGAAGGTTCAGGGGACAAGTCACTATGACTCTGCCTATGACTTGCTTGACCTTACCTAAGTTGGTATTGTCTGCCAAGGCTACCTATTTACAAGGTCTATCACTACTCAGGCTTGTAGATTTCCACAAAAGCTGCCTATATACATTAGCTTATAGCCATCTGTTTCAATGTTTTTCCACTGAGACCCAAGACTTGGTGTTAGTATACATGTAATGACAGGCCTATTGCTGACTTTAGGCCTATGGTTGATTTTAAGCCTTCATTGTGTAAGCAGGGCTGCCCCTGACATCTCCTCCCTTCTCTAAGTATAGAAGGGTTGTGGCAATTCTAATTTTGTGAAGGCGGGATAGAGGCCTGACCTCCGGTAATTGAAGGGGACCTTGTAATGGCTCCGGTCCCCCTGTCATTGTCCAGTGAGGCATGAGGGCCATACCCAAGACAGCATTTTTCTAGCAGTGGAGAATATGGAGCCTGAAGTGGCCACCACCTGTAGCCAAGAAGGAATTTCAGTAGAGGGATAAGGACAGCAGCCCATCCACAAAACCTTGGGCCCAAAATTTGCCCTGCCTATTAGAAGTACAGGCACAAAGATGGAACAGAGACTGAGGGAATGGCCAACTAATGACTGTACCAACTTGAGACCCATCCCATGGGCAGCAACCAATCCCTGATACTATTAATGATAGTCTGCTATGGTTGTAGACAGGAGACTAGTATAACTGTTCTCTGAGAGGCTTCAGCCAGTACCTGAGGGAAACGGATGCAGAGATACAAAGCCAAATATTAGACAGAGCTCAGAAAGTCTTGTGGAAGAGTTGTGAGAAAGGATGGAGGAGCCAGGAGGGAACAGGGACTCCACAAGAAGAGAAGACAGAGTCAACTAACCTGAACTCTGAGGAGCTCCCAGATCCTGAACCACCAACCAAAGATCATACACTGGTTGTACCTAGGCCCCCTGTACAAATTTTAGCAAATGTGCAGCTTGGTCTTCATACTGGTCTCCTAACAACTGGAGCCAGGTCTTACCCTGACTGTTGCCTGCCTGTGGATCCTGTTTCCCTAAGTGGGCTGCCTTGTCTGGCCTCAGTGAGAGAGGATGTGCCTAGTTCTGCAGTGACTTGAGTTGCTAAAATGTGTTGGCACTCAGTGGGTCCTCCCCCTCTCAGAGGAAAAAGAGAGGAGGGATGGGAAGAGGAGCTATTGGAGGGGGGTTGGGAGGAGAGGTGGTGTCTGAGTTTGGAATGTAAAGTGGATTAATCAATAAGTTAATAGAAAACAATAATTAAATGATCCTCCATCAGTTTGTCCTGTAGCAAGTCTATGGGATTTTATTTATTGATGATTGACATGAGACTCACTCACTATGGGCAGTGCCATCCTTATGCAGGACTTCCTAAGTTGTATCACAGAACAAGATAAGGGATCCATGGTGAGTAAGCAAGTAAGGATATAGGAGGGTTTGTGGTGCCACCCTTGGGAATTTTGTCCATAATTGCATTAAAAGTCTGCTGAGAAAGACAAAATAATTATGACAGTATGTATCATTCTTCCATGGTCTCTGCTTTTTAGTTCCTGCCTTGAGTTTCTTCTTGGCTTCTCTCATGATGAACCTGTAAATCAAATAAACCCTTTTCTCTCAAAGTTGATTTTGGTCTTAGTGATTACCACAGCAACAGAAAATAAACCTAAAAAGAACAATTTTATTTCTCATATTCATAATTACCCTCAAATATATAAAGTGACATATATTCTATCATGCTATTAATACTCAGTGTTAAGTCAAGGACATGAACTATACTGCCATTTATCTTTCAAAAGAAAACTAAATGCTCGCACTATCAATTCACGTATAGCATCTTACTTACAGAAATTGAAGTAAAATATTTTGAATATACTTCCTTAAATAGCTTATACTTTTTAACTAGAGCATATCAGAAAGGCAGCAAAGACTAATACCTAAGGTATATGACAGCATTGTGATTTGCATGGGTCACAGGTGAGCCCATGATAGGCTAAGAATGTTAAAATTAAGTAGCAGAAATAAAATACTCTGGAAATCAACCTGGTGGTTCCTCAGAAAATTGGACATAGTATTACCTGAGGACCCAGCTATACCACTCCTGGGCATATACCCATAAGATGCTACAACATATAACAAGGACATATGCTCCACTGTGTTCATAGCAGCCTTATTTATAGTAGCTAGAAGCTGGAAACAACCCAGATGTCCTTCAACAGAGGAATGGATACGGGAAGTGTGGTACATTTACATAATGGAGTACTACTCAGCTACCAAAAACAATGAACTTGTGAAATTCTTAAGCAAATTGATGGAACTAGAAAATATCATTCTGAGTGAGGTAACCCAATCACAAAAGAACACACATGGGATGCACTCACTGGTAATTGGATATTAGTCCCAAAGCTTGCAATACCCAAGATACAACTTACAGACCACATGAATCTCATAAAAAAGGAAGGCCAAAGTGTGGATGATTTGGTCCTTCTTAGAAGGAGTAACAAAATACTCATGGGAACAAATATGAAGACAAAGTATGGGACAGAAACTGAAGGAGGGGCTGTCTGAAGACTGCTTCACCTGGGTATCCAGCCCATGTGCAGTCACCAAAAGGCAGAAGCTGATGTGGATTCCAGGAAGTATATGCTGACAGGAGCCTGATATAGCTGTCTCCTCAGAGGTCTGCCAGAGCCTGATAAATACAGAGGCAGATGCTCAGAGCTAATCATTGAACTGATCAAGGGGTTCCCAATGGAGAAGTTAGAAAACTGAAGGAACTGAAGGGGGTTGTGGCCCCATGATGAGAACAACAATACCAACCAACCAGAGCTCCCAGGGTCTAAACCACCAGCCTGGGAGCCCATAGGGAGGGACCCATGGCTCTAGCTGTATATGTAGGGGAGGATGGCCTTGTAGGGCAAAGTTGGAAGTGGAAGTCTTTGGTCCAGTGAAGGCTGGATGCCCCAGTGTGGGAGAATTTGTGGGTGGGGAGGTGGTAGTGGGTGGGGGCAGATCTTCATAGAAACAGGAGGAGGGGGAATGGGATGGGGGTTTCTTGGTGGGGGTGAAATGGGGAAAGGGGATCACATCTGAAATGTAAATAAAATATCCAATAAAAAAAGAAGTAAATCACTCTTCCACAATATGACATCAAAGTACACTCTATGATAACCACTGTGTTAAGAGTTCTAAAAAAATAAAAACAGAAAAACAATCCAGAATATCTCATATCATATTTTCAGTTTTCAGAAGAAATATCAAGAAATCATATACTACTTAAAATATTCTGGATTTCGTTGCTTTAATGTTAAATGTTTAAAATTAAAGGTAGGCATATGAACTAAGGTTGAAACAAATACAGCTTGAGTACGAGACTCATGCTTTATAGTTCACATACTTAGGATTTCAATTGCTGGCTCAGTGAACAGGAAGGTAGAAAGAACACTAGGATATACAATTCAAGTGATATTTGGCTAAGGTAGAATTAACTTGAGGTGGACTAACTGATCCAAAGCAATTTGCTGAAGCAACTTATACTTTAGCTTTTTAATTTTATGTAATTCAAAATATCTTCTCAATTTCCTTCTTAATACCTGGGAAAAACACTCTAAGAATTAAGAAATTTAACAAAAACATTGGTTTTACTGAGGAGCTACATCTTTACTTTGTCCTAAGTATCTTCTTGAACCCCAACCAGAATGATAAAGGTGTACCATGAGCTAGCATCAGAAGACAGAAAGCTTTCTTCCCCTTCTAGTGCTGTTCCTGCCTTTGCCACATTTTCTGCAGAATCAGTAAAATGGAAATAATTTTGATTCATGACATTCCTCCAGGTTACCCCAGTGTCCTACCATCCACCTACAGTAACCACCTTGTATGTCAGGGCATATTCCTTCTTCAGTATCACAAAAGAAAGACACTGTGGGGATGGGTTTTTTGGTTTATTTTATTTCTTATAAAGAAGTGCTGTAGAAAATTTGTTAAAGCAGACATAACATTCATCCAGCATGTAAACATGTTAAGATTATTATTGAGATCACTAGTAATTATGTTCTTATTGTGCTTGAACACTTTCTATTAAATCTGGTCAGAATTAACTAGCCTCTATGTAAAATATTCTCGTAAATCTTAACATGCTTTGGATGCCCCACTGCATCATCTCCCTTTTGTGCCCTGTGTCAGAAGAATGCATATCTGCATGAGATGTGGTGACCAGGTCTAAGATCAATTGTTTAAAATGAGGAATTGAAAATAATGTTTCTTCCCTCATGCCCATTTCTCCTCTTCCTTTTCCTCTCCCACCTCTCTTCTCCTCTCTCTCTCTTTCTCTCTCTCTCTCTCTCTCTCTCTCTCTCTACCTCTACCTCTACCTCTATCTCTCTATCTCTATCTCTATCATCTCTATCTCTATCTCATCTCCTCTATCTCTATCTCTATTTCTCTCTCTTCTCACATAAACACAATTTTGTAAACAACTCTTGAATAAAGAGTATAATATCTGATTGTGAGTTTGTGTACCATTCTGCTAAGTTAATAAGACCAGAAGAAACAATTTTCTTCCTCATGAAGACCCTGCCAAGGATATATTAAAGCAAAAATTTTTTTTTTTAATTTCTTCACAGTTGTGCTATTCAGTATATAAAGAAGTTTCCTTTTTCAGTCCTTCTACTACTACCTTAGAGTGGAGTTTTAAAACCCAAGCTCTTGAGTAAGGTAAACCCACTCTTGGGTAAAGAACATCAAGAATTAGTCTTGTTCTTTTATGTCATATTACAACAGTCTTCAATTATATTTTTATAAGGCTTATTCTATAGTAAGCATCAAAATTTTAAAAACTGGGGTTATTTGTCATTCTATCAATATTAACAATAGATTTATTTTGCAGAATATATGTTTGTTTACAACTACTTCCAGACTATGAATGACAATGCACTGATGTAAGTCTGAGCTGTACCAGTATGAATATTTAAAGGTATAAGGTCATCATGTGTGTACCACACGCATCCAACAGTAAGTACATGTGAGCTGCAGTCAAATGAGCATACTGAGAGTGTGTTTGTCTTGTGACCATTCAAGTAGAAAAGCATGGTGAACAGCTGTGTCTGTGTATTTGAAGACTAATACCCTAGGTAATCATCACATATAAGAAACAATGCAAGCAAAGACAATAGAGATGAAAAGGAATTATTAGGAAGGATGAGAATAAATTAGCACATGGAGTTTGTATGGAAAAAACAAAATAGAAGGAAGAATCATTTCCTACGGAGATGAAATCAGTTATCTAGAGATGTGGGAAAAACTGGGATGGAAGAATCTCATGGACAAGGTTCAATAATTATCAGGTAAGGATGAGCATAAAAGACACTTAAAAACACATCAGGACCATCAAAGTAAAACTGGAAGCTACCTTAAAGAGAAAACCTTTAGAATAACCAGAGGAAAAAGTCACATCTGTGAGACAATAAGACAACAAAATAAGAAGCCTTAGTGCTTTAGCTGTGCAGTGCTTTAGTTAAAACTGTGAGGAAAAAAATGGCTATAATAGAAAGGTTTATTTCCTATAAAATAGGTATGGTAACATGAATATTTTGGATCAAGAGCACAAAATTGTTACTGTACAGATACCCAAATGAGACTGATAAGTATTAACACTTGTGTGTAATGTGGAAACAGGAGCCATGGTCACTACCATTATTCAGCATTTCAACCTACATTCAACCTACAGATAATAAATAAGCAAATTAGCAAATAAGCATTCTCGTTTTCTTCTGTTCTGATAGACCAATTCTCTTTTCAACTGTGTGCCTCTAAGTGGGACAAAACAAAATCCCCATGCAATATTTTTTTTAGTGTTAAGAGAAAGTTTTACAAGCAATTGATAACCAAGAGTTATGAACTAAAGGAGAATGTCCTTGTCAATAAGTAACTAACAGTGTCCATTGTCTGGACATCTGAACACAAGCAACAGTCATAGTGATCAAACAACTTTGACTTTTTCCTTGACCTCAGGTTCCTCACTAACTCTGGAAGGGACAATCAGAGAGTTATGGCACTTGAGTTCTGTCTGTAATATGTCCACTCTTCTGCAGCTAAGAGTGGCAGGGCGCATGATGGTTATATATGTTGGCCAACACATTTCCAGTTGTTTTTTAGAATCCCGAATAACAATATAAATGGCAGCCAGGATTGACTTTCTGGTATGCCAAAAGAAGCACACTGGATGAAACCTTGTCATGTTCCAGTGACACAGGCCAGTCCCACAGGTCCACACTAATATACTCATCAAAATGCAGGGAACAGTCATAGTATGTTTTACAAGAGGAAAGAAGAATAATTTTTTTACCCACTTTTTGTCAGATGTAATATTTGTTAATACTATAAGAGATGTATACTAAGTGTAGTGAATAAAACAAAATCAAACATAAAAATATTCCATAAAGTATAATCACAGAGTTGATCATGATAGTACTTATATTCTAAGTACTTGGTATGAGGCGATATCAGCCAGAAGTGATTAAGATCAACCTCAGCTACATTGCAAGTTTAAGGTCAGTCTTGACTACTTGACTGATACATTTCCAACAAAAACAAACAAATAAAAACAAGTAAAATAAGCTCAAAACCAATTCTCAATGAGACCTTTGTTTAGATTTGTTTTATCTATTACAAATTTTAGTTTATCCAATGTCAGTATTACTTATAACAAATCCATATATACACACTCACCCACACCCAACCCATAACTCCCAACATACCCACACAAGAGGAAAATTAAGACAGAGTCTCATGAAGCCCAAGAAACACCCAAATTGTTTATGATTCTGAGACTAAGAAGCCCTGTTCATCTACCTTTACATGACAATATGCTAGGATTACAGGCAGATACCACTGTACTTGTCTAAAGCACTTTTCTTTTTAAGGGAGTGTTTTATTACATGAAAAAATAAAAGCAGATTTCAAAGATATATACAGAGTTAATTTTGAAAATAAAATGTTTGAAATGGAAAGAAGTACAGTCTTACTGCTTCTTAGCTTGAATTCTGCATTTTAAATTACATTTAAATTTTCATGGAAGATTCGGTTGTAAATCCTAAAATAACAATCTTAGCAGAATGACAAGATTACTAATGACCCTATTAATATTTTAGACATTAAGAATCATTCATATTATAATATGTACTTTTTAAGTCTGAAATATTTTAAGACTTTGACTAGATAAGCAGTCATAAAAAAGCAGAAGCCTGTGGCTTCGCAACTATAATCTCTAATTATTTTACAAAGCTACAATATTAAAACAGTCTGTGATACTAACATACAGGTAGTCACATAGACAATGGAGCAGATTACCAAGCCCAGAAAACAACTCAAGCATATATAGTCAAGAGATCAAATGATCTTTAGCAAAGATATCAAACATAGCAATAGAAGAAATGTGTTCTCCTACATAAATAAGACACATAGTTGAACACCAGATTTTCATATGCTAAAATGAAAGTTGATCTGCATACTATGCATACATAACACCAAATGAAATAAAGACATAAAGTAAAACAGAGCCATGAACCTCCTAGAAGAAATAGTAGGTTAAGGGTTCTATGATACTTTTTTTTAAAAATGAGCTTTTAAATATGATGCCAAGGTGAGAGAAAGAGGGGGATGGAATGGCTCCACAGTTATGACCACTTGTACTTCAGATGAATCACTTTGGTTCCACATCTAATACCCAGAGGTTCACAGCTGTCCATAACTCCAATTTGAGGTCTGAGGGCAACAGACATGTATGTGGTGTACTGACATACATACATTCAAAAAATCCATGTACATAAAATAGATAAATCTTCTTAAAAGACAACAGAACATATAGCAAAACAGTTTTTTATTGAACAAACTATAAAATAAGGAGGCAACAGAATTGGAGAAAATATTTATACACTGAATAAATAATGCAATGATATTCGGAGCATGTAAAGAGCTCATGTTGTTCTCTGTTAAAAAATAAGTTTTATAAAAATTTGAGTAGACATATTTCTAAAGATTATAAATGACAAGAAGGATTATGAAAAGGCAATCCCATGTTACTAATTAGAAGAGAAATGCAAATTATACCTCAATAAGACATTATTGCATTACTACTAAAATGACTACCACCAGATAAGTGCTGGTGAGAATGTGATAAAGGGGAAATCCCTGTACATAGTTTCTGAGAATATAAACTCCATAACCAATGTGAAGAGCATTATGCAGATGTCTCAAAAGGATTAAAAGTAGAATTATAATATTTTCTAGCAATCCATCTTCTATGTATATGCCCAACCACAGTAAAATTATATGTTAAAAACACGTCTGAAATCTCATGTGTAATACAGCATTATTCACAACTTTCAGGAGATAGAATCCACTTAATAGTCTTAAGAAGATCGAGAGCTTAATAAAAATTTTCCAAACACATTCACTTGTATGCCTACAAAAAACTTGAAGGTAAGATAAAAGGGAATCCAATGATAAGAAAGAAACATGATGAGGAAGGTATTATGAAAAATGAAATATTTTTACACGTAAGATTTTTATATTTTTATGGCTTTGCGTTCAATAATCACAGAATTTCATTGATTTTATTCAAAAATTCAGGCAAATGTATTTTGACATACATGTTCCAAAATGTTATCAGAAAGAAAGATAGAGAAAGATAAACGGAAAGGGGGGGACTTGAGTGAGATCATTTGGTTAATATTATCCACGATAAGTTCAGGTATTTGAACACATGGTCTCCAGATGGTGGTAATGTTTGGGAAGGTCATATGGCATTGCTGGAGGAAGTAAGTCTCTAGAGTTATTTTTTGAGAGTGCATAGTCTGGGTTCACTTCTAGTTTATTCTATGTTCTGCCTCATGTTTGTGGCTGAAAATGTCATCTGTTGGCATTCTACTCTACCATTCTGCTATCATAAGTCCCAAGCCATTATGGACTCCGGAAGCAAGGCTCAAATAAACTCTTTCCTCTGTAAGTAAGTTTGTCATGGTATTGTATCACACAACAGAAATGTGCCTAATATGTAAAGGAAGTAAAAGATGTTGGGAAGGGCATTAGTTTGAATGAGAATGGTCCACATAAGCTTATCTATTTGAATGTTTGATCCTTTGTTGGTGGAACTGGTTGTGAAGAGTTAGGAGGTATGGCCTTCTTAGAGTAGGCATGTCACTGGAGAGAGAATTTGGAGATTTAGGCCCAGTCTCATTCATATGAGTCTTTCTTTCCTTGAATCCATCTTGTGGACAAAATCTTAGTTACTTGGCCAGTGTCGTCTCTGCCTGCCTGTTGCCGTGCCCCCTGTAATGATAGTAATGAACTCACACTCTGAATCTCTAAGCTTTATGTTCCTAATTAAAAGCTTTCTTCTATAAGTTGCCTCAGATATAGTGCTTCTTCACAATAATAGAAAAGTAACTAAGACAGGTAAGAATTTATTATATTCCAGAGCAAGCTAATACTGTGTGATCTGCACAGATAATATTGAAATTTCATTTAGGGTCTGAATACAGTACTTTTGTCACTGTAAACAAAGACATGTAATCATTTCCTTTATCAGAATGCTAAAGTATCTGTTTTGTCCACAAGTAAAAGATTTCTTCAACTATGTATAATTATATTTCCCAATAGATATGAAAATTGCTGTAATTTTTAGCAGTTTTCTAGTGAACACTTTAACATACAAAGTACAGCTTTTGATTTGAGTACAGCTTTTGTGTCCATGGGAATGGATTATGAGATTATGCATGAGTCTGTACCCTGAAGCTTTCAGCCACTACATGTCTGAAACTCCATTTTCAAGATTAAATGTCTCTTGAAGTGAAATATATTTATAGATGGGCCCAAAATTGTACAATCTTTATGAACAGAAAGGATGGAGATGCATCAAGAATAGAGAGAATTGTTTCTACATGAATTTTTTTTCCAGATTTAAAAGACTCAAACTATTAAGCCAATTTTATAGTAGAGATATGAATTTCCTATTAATACTTTGGAACTGACAAAACAATCTTAACACCAGAATAAGCAACTTTTAGTCAAATAATTTTCCTGAGATCATAAAGAACATTGGAAAATTAGATATTTATTAATCCATGTTTAAAACATTTAGTGAGAGTTTTTATTTTAGAAGGTTTTTCTTTTCTTTCTTTTCTTTTTCTTTTTTAGAAATACATATCTACTGTTCTTGAGACATACTCTGTTTTGTTTTCTACAATTACTTTCCAAGGTACAACATGACAGTAAGCCACAAAATGAAAAATGGCTTTGATGTTCAAATCATCTCAAATCCATTTGCTAATTTTATACTATCCATTAGTCATGGCCGAGAGTGTTTAGCGCCTTTTCTTGTTAATGAACATGTCTAGTCTAGCCTCTGACTGTTGTTAAGTATGTATTGCTCCCAGGAGACAATGCAATTATATTGCAGAAGTCAGCAAATTATGTAGATCATTTCATCACTGCATAAAATTATCAATACACTGTTTCTCCACCATAGAATTTTAGTATTCAAAATTTGTAAATAGCATATTGGGAAAAAGGAAAATCTAGAACCCACAACCTTTTTAAAAGTTCAGTATTGTAAATAATGGGAAAAGCTTGATTTTTGTTGTTGTGGTGGTGGTGGCTGTTGTGCATTTTAAGATGTTAACTATGCTCCAAACATTTGTCATTCTGCACAAAGGTAAATTTAGTCTTCTCTCTTCATCAAGGAAACTACATTTGTTAACAGACAGAGACAATTGCGGAAAATTAAAGACATTCAATTGTAGAGTTCTCAATCCTAGTCCCAATGGATACATTTACAAAACATCTCTCACACCTGAGTCCCAGGGAACATTATGAAAAAATGAGCAGAAAAATCTTAAGAGCCAGACGATCAAGGACTTTTCTCTGAGAGTGTGTCTTCAAGTAAGGTCTGAAGGTGTATCCATGGAGCCTCACCAATATGACTGCCTAAATATGTTCTAAACAAGAAGAACAATAACTAAACACGCTATTGTGGCAACATGACTGACTAAACATGAGCTGAACAAGCATGGCTGCAATAGACACAACAAAGTCACGGGAAAAAACAATCTCGACTCTAGACAAAGAACTACAACCAACCAAGGAAAGCTGAGAGCAGGAGAAAAAAAAATCTTCCCCAGTAAAGAATACACCAGTTGGTTATACAATACCAAAAATTAAGCCAGAAAAACATACACAACAGTAATATTGTACACACTGATCAGGTTATATTTAGGAACATGAACAAACATATTATATACTATATATGATATACTACCAAATGCTATATGAATGCTACAAGTCTGGAGGGCTACCTAGGACCATGGTATTATGGTATATAGTATATAGTATATGTATGTATCATGTAGCATATAGCATATAGTATATAGTACATAGTACATTATAGTATATCGTATATAGTATATAGTATATAGAATATAGTATATAGTATATACTGAATAGTATTTAGTATGTAGTATGTAGTACGCAATATTCATATGCATATGTGTGTGTTTATATTCACATACATATATGCATGAAATAGCAATTAATGAAGAAAGAGGCCATGACTGAAAGAAAGCAACGAGGGGCATAGTTAGAAAGATAGAAAGAGGAAAGAGTAGAAGTGAATGATGAAATATAATCTTAAAATTTAAAGAAAAACATTTTTTTAAGAATTAAGGAATAAAACAACGATATCACAAACATTTACATTTATGCCCATGGCCCATGTCTGGGGGAAGCAAAATACCATTCCATTTAGTATGCTCAGCCATCACCAGGCCAGGCACAGTATGAAGTGTGTAAGGAGGTGGTGGAGTGATGGAAGAGAAAGAAATGAGTAAATAGGTGGTAGAGAGATGGAAGAAATGAAAAGTCGAGTAGTTTGTGCCCTGTGAAGTGAGGTGGAACTGGAGACCCGGAGGTGGTTGTTGCTCTTGCTCCTTGGGAAATGGTGAGTTACATTGTCCATCAGAAGAGTTAGTAACAAACCCAAGTGCCAGTGGACCTCTGCTCTCCTCCTTTGGGAAAACTGACTGCTGTGTGAATCACTGTGACTCCAAGTTCTGCATCCTAGCCCAGTCAGAAGAGCAGTCCCTGCAGAGTGGAGACCACAGCTGACTGGAAATATCCTGCTGTGATTACTTCTCATCGTTTGCCTTTCTGCTGATCTCTTTAGTTGGTTCAGACCGTTAGCCTGGATGACTTTATGTTGAATTACAGTTTTACTGGGCTGTGTTTAACTTAGGCCAGAGATTCAGTTCCTTTGGAATCTTTGGATTGGAGAAACATTTGAAGACACCCGGGGCCCTGCCCACGATGTGACCTGCTAATAGGTTGAGCCACTATCATGTACAAGTGGAGAGTTGGGAAAGGAAGAGTTGCATAAGAGTTTGAGAATTATGAAGAGACCCGGATCTTGAGACACAAGGGTGGAGAGGAACAGCATCATGTAAGTAGCCTGCATTGTCACCTGACACCATGGTGGAGTATCTGTTCATGCTGCCCCTGAGGGCCAGGTTCAGATATCTGGCCATGTAGTACGTGTCTTTGTTGATGCCTGTGGCTCATATTACTACCAAAAGCCATGTGCAAGTCCCTGGTCTGGACTGCCGCTAGGGACCATCGTGGTATCTGAGGGTTCCACAGACCTTACTCTGCCTTCCACTGGCTGAAGTACTAGGGAGAGCTACCCAACCTTGCCAGGACAGAACAGTAGAACTGATCTTGTGCCAGCTCCCAGGGAGAACACATGGAGGAACCCATGGCTTCAGCTGCATATGTAGCAGAGGATGGCTTTGTCAGACATCAATAGGAGGAGAGGCCCTTGGTCCTATAAAGGCTCGAAGTTCCAGTGTAGAGGAATGCCAGGGCAGGGATGCAGGAGAGAGGGTGGGTGAGTGGGTGGGGGAGCACCCTCATAGAAGCAGGGGGAGGGGATTAGGGTAGGGGGTTTCCTGTTGGGGGTGGGGGGAAGTCCGGGAAAGGGGATAACATTTGAAGTGTAAATAAAGAAAATAGCTTTAAAAAAAAGGTGCAGGCTAGAAGATCCCTAGTTTTGAACTCAGAGACCTGGCCTGCCTCACATCTGCCATGCAGTAGCAAGAACAGGGAGATATGCTCTCTCTCTCTCTCAACCCTCCCTACCTACTATGGCAGGCAGAAAAGCTGTCCCTGCCCCTCATCAGCTCCAGCACTACAGAAATTTTGTCTTGCACCTCAGCTGGACTCTGGTGGCATGAGTGCTGGTGAGCTGGCCCTAAGGGCATGGGAGCAGGGAGCTGGCCCCCCACCTTGTCTGCTGTGGCAGTTGGTTGAGCTACCTGGGGCAGTGCTGGAAAACTTGCCCTGGATGGCGAGGGTACAGGAGAGTGAGCAGACTAACAACTCAGCTACCACCCAGGCCCATCTACAGGGATAAGAGTTGGCCCGCCCCAACATCTCCTCCATCTACGATGTGCTAGAGTTTGTAAAAGGGCTGGTGCTTCAGACAGATGGCAGTAGGATCGCCATGACACAGTATAAATAACAAGAAACCTGAAAGGAGTCCTGATGAGGATCCAGTAATTGACAGTGTAGCCAAAACCTGGAACCCGACCAATGACTCATTACAATGAGCATCTCTAAATAAAGATATGCAAACAAAATCTTCCGTGATTAAAATTTTATTTTATTTTATTTTTATCTAATTTGTTATGGTGGTAGGTTGCAAGGTCAAAGGCTAAATATGAAGGGACAGGAAAATAAATGGGATGGGTACACATGATGTGAATCTCACAAATAATAAAATGTTAAAAAAATTACATTTACATTCTTATTATAATTTCCTTTTTCAAAAGAGGTACGATTATATTTCCTTTGGCTTTTCTGGAACGCACTTTTGTAACTTTTTGTTCTTTTGAAAACTGTATGAATTATAAGTTTTTTTTCTCTTTGGAACATGGTTGTTTGTTGTTATGGATCATGTCTCCTACATTTATTCATTTGGGGGACTTTGGGTAGACATGATTAATTCAACAGGAATGTGTAATGGAATCCACTGATGTAATATGCTTAACTACGATCACTTGTGCATTTTCCTGTCCCCCCCTTGATAATTATACACCTGCTTTTATTTTATTAATAAAGGTCATTGAACTGCATTTTTCTAACATTGGACAGTTCTAAATGATGGTTACATAGTTTTTTTATAAAACAATCTAACTTTTTAATATGAATAATTTCCTAATGTAATTTAAGTTGATAATTATATTTCAGAATGTCAGGTTTGTTTGATCGTTTTTTTGTCTTAATTATGTCAGATTCAGTTTAGTAACGCTTACAGTCTAACAGCTCAGTAAATGCTTCCTCTTCTCTGTTTTAAGAGATTGTTGTTATTGGATTTCAGTTTTATTTAGTGATTTGGACTAGCATCTTAACACATTTCTGTCACATTGTATAAAGAGTGATGCCACTCTTTAGGAGACTCAGCCATCATTTTGTTTTGTTTTTAATAATGTATTTCCTCTGATTTTTGAAAATGCCATGTATTTTATACAGTGTATTTTGATCATATCCATTCATCATTTTTCCCTCCAAGTCATCTCTGTTGCTCTGACTGTATCTCTCTCACAACTTCAAGTCTCTCTCTCTCTCTCTCTCTCTCTCTCTCTCTCTCTCTCTCTCTCTTGTTAGTAACTCTCTGAGTGGCATTAGAGTTGCCTTTTGCACAGAGGTAAGAATGACTCTCAGTTCATGCACTGCTAACGTGCTAGCAATCATGCCCACTAAGGAAACAGGCTTTCTTTCCCTCATCAACCATCCACTGTCCATGGCCACGTTTATCACCTGGTGCATATTTGTGTTGGAGATTTACTGGGTTGAACTTATGTAGGCATCACTGTTGCTATGTATAACATCCACACACAAATGCTGAAATGCTGTAATGGCTGTGATCGCTCCTTTCTCTAGGGAAAGCAATTATTTTTTTCCCCCAAAGGAAGAAATCATTTATTCCGAGCCAAATATGAATGGCTTTGTCTTAGAAACACAGAGTGGTTTGCCACAGGTTACAAATTCCACCATGTTAATGATTACGTGATGTTTTATTAGCTATGGAACAAAGGAAAGTTTTACATTGGTGCCTTTACCAAAGACATTGATGGGGAGTTGCATAGAGACTGAACTGCCTTCTCTGGTTGCCTCCAGTTCTCTCTAATGAAGGTCTTTATGCCATTGTTCCAGTGGTAAGGTTGAAAAGCCTGTTCCATTTAACTTAGGCTGATTTAAAAGGTTTGTGATGTATTTGATGCTCTGGCCATTGGACTTATTGACTTGCCTTTGTGGGAATGAAAGCTTTCCTCTGCATGTTCTCAGGCAAAGGTGATTTGGGCTACATTCTCTGGAAATACTCTTTGGTGTGCACCCTCTGCTCTGAGTGAGTACAGATGGAAGAAAAGTATCCTGAACCACTTAGCCTGAGACTTAACTCCTTCATTGTGTAGTTGAAGGGAATTTTTAAAAGGCTGGAAATCTACTTCATCAGGAGAAATTAAGTTCCACAGACTTTATTTGGGCACAAATGGAGTTATTTCCGCCTCTTGTTGGCTACCACTTGCCAAACTGAGATTGCACTGTGCTCCACAGGGGACAAGGGAAGAGTAGACAATGACCACAATATTGGAGATTTTCACTGATTATTCTGTCCTTCTCTAACTAGTTTCTCTCATGTTTTATGACTTTAGAACAATATGTAAAAATTGAGTTTCATTTGTGTGAACAACTTTTAACCTGTTCTGGCTGCTTCTCTAGGAAGCATTACATACTACTCTTTTAGAAACGAACTGATAAGTACAATTGTATCTCAAACTCACATCACAGTGAGCTCATGGCTTTGTACCATTCAATGATTATGTTCCCAGTTTTCAATGTTGGGTTGTTATGGCCATATTTGACAATGGATATTATTTCTATATTTATTTTCTCACCTGAAATTTAGGAGTAATTATGGAAGATGGAAGAATCAGTTTAGGACTAGCTGTCTGTAACTTTCAGTAAAAAAAAAAATGTTGCCTTTTGTTTTATAATTATTCATTTCTATAAACATTTATCTACTCTGCGGGTTCTTCATTTATTCTTCTTTTATCTGTCTCCTAACAGTATCTTCTCTGGTTCAGCTCAGCTTCTCCTAGCTCAGCTGTCACCAACTGTCTTTGCAGTCTGCTAAGCCAATTCACTTTCAACTGTATTGTATTTTCATTCTTCAAAATCTCTTCTCTACTCTTTTCTAGGCCTACTCCATCTTCTTTCTTCTTCTCTTACCTACCCATATGTCTTCTGGAACCTACATCTGCCTACTGCTTTCTAAATAAATACAAACTATAAATGCAATGCCATATTTCAATGGGACTTAACAATGTCTTAAATAGCTATGATTACATTCTTCCTTTTCAATTTGTCCACCCAAGTATTATAAATTAAATAAACATTACCTATACTTATCACCATATTCATGGTTCATAACCACATATTATTGCAGTCAAATATTCAAGATGATAAACTAGATGATGTTTCTCTTTCTAACCACATTTTTTCCCAATTTTTAGGAATAGAACAATTTACTGTTTGACTTTGGAGTTATGCTTTTCCCTGAGTTACAAAGTCACATGTGGATTTTTAATACTCACATGATGTTACCAATACATAATCACAGCAGGAATTTATAAATGAATCTGGGTGAAGAATATGTTTCAATAATACAACCCCAGCGTTCACTACCCAGAGACATAAAAATGAAATAAAAACAATGAAAATTCAGCATACTGCTTTTTAAATGAAACATTTCAAAGATAATAGTTTGTTATGTTCCATCTCTGAAAAGAAGCAGGGAGGTTGGCAATCCTCTTTGATAACTGACAATAAAGGTTAATGTAAACCACATCTACATATGTACCAGGAAAGAGAGGTCACACCAATGGTTCTGCAACAACAATATGACTGCCCAAACAAGCACTCTTGGCACATCTGTTTTTTTCAGAGTCTTTGGTTAACTGTTAGCAATGGCACTTGCTAACTATTTTTTTTTCTCCTCTTACAGTAGCTAAAATAACAGCTTCAGGAAAAAGAGCTACTGCCATATAGTATAAGCACATGATTTCTGGGGAGGTGCATTCTAGATACTATCTTAAGATTCCCCTCATTTAAATCAAGTGATGCACTTTTTACATCAAACCATGGAGTTTACCATCAGAGATGTTTTTAAAAATCTGATCATATTGTGTAAGCTTAGATTGCCAAAATTTTTAAAAGAATATTTAAAATAAAAAGTAAAATGACTTTTAAAAATTAATAAAATATTTAGAAGGCAGCAAAACTTATTTTCAGATATCAGTATGAAAAATTTTTAACAGTCTTATAATTTTTTTTAACCAACTACACATCTGATAGAAGAATAATATCTAAAATATATAAATGACTAATACTGGACATCAAGAAAACAAGTAAAGCAATTAAAATGGGGTACAGATATAAACAGAGAATTCTCAAACAAGGAAACACATGGATGAGAAGAAGCACTTAAAGAATTGTTCAACATTTTTCATAACCAGGATATTACAAATCAAAACTACGTTGGGATTTCTTCTGATACAATTGATCATAGCAAAGATCAATAAAGGAAATGACAGTACAGTTCATGCTGGCAAGGATGTAGAATAAGGGGAAAACTCAGTTACTGCTAGTGGAAGTGCAAACTTGTACAGCCACTATAGAAATCTGTGTGGTGTTTCCTCAGGAAGCAAGAATAGATCTAGTTCAAGGTGCAGCTCCATCACTCTTGGTGATATAGCCCACAGGACACTTGTTCAACCATGTTCATTTCTGCTTTATTTATTCATAATATCCGAAAACTGGAAACAAACTAGATGTCTATAAATGAATGAATGGTTAGAAAACATGGTGCATTCACACAATGGAATATTGCCCAAGGGTTACAAAAACAATCGAATTATGAAATTGGCAGGTAAGTGGATGGAACTAGAAAATAATTATCCAGAATTAGATAATGCAGTCCCAAATCAACTCATGTGGTATGTTTTCACTTATATGTGAATGCTGATTATTAAGTCAATGATAATCAGGCTACAGTAAATATAACCACAGAGGTTAAATATAGAATGTTGGAGTGGGGAAAACATTGGATCACCATAGAAAAGGGAAATGAATACATAGTTTTAAGAGGGAGATTAGCATGGGAGGATCAAGTAGGGGCAGAGAAGCAAGAGGGAGCTGAGGAAGGAAATACAGGACAGCTAAAAGTAAAGAGCACCTGAGGGGTTGTATTGGAACTTAATACAACAGAAATTCCCTAAAATATATACATATATGAAGGTGATCTTAGTGTAATTGCCAAATAACAGGATAATATAGTCCACTGAAACTCTATTCTCAACAAATGAAAATTTCATCTACTGGAATAGGTTATATCTAGTTGAGTTTTTAACTGAAAGGGCTCATAAGAACCCCCCCCAAAGGATTTTATAAAATGTACAAGTTACTATAGCAGTTGTCGTGTTTAAAGTGGTGTGGTGAAGGAAATATTTAGCTTTGTCTGCATGGAAGGAGATAACAATGTGCATAAATATAGGAAACTATCTAGAATATATAGAGATTCTAAGATAATTTTGAAATGAGTTCAAGGTGTCTGAGGACATGACAAAAACATGAAATTGTAATTTTGACTTACACATAATAAAATCTCACTACATAGTTTTGTGTAGAAGAAACATTTTGCCTTTTGTGTTAGAGACCTAATTTCCAAGAAGTTCCAAGTTTCTTGTTGGATTGAAATACTTTGGTCTAGTTAGTTTATTTGATTTTATCAATATACATTGATTAATTATGAATATATATATATATATATATATATATATATATATATAAAATTCAATTTCTTTGTTAAGTGAAAAGTAAAACAAAAATCTTGTATGATCTCCCTCCCAACCCCCAACTCATAAAAAAGGCAGCAAGGAAACAAAGTGGAAGAAGAAATAATTCATAATGTCTAAGGTAAAATTTTGTTATTTAAGAATTAAAAATATCACATATATATATGAAATATGTGTCAGGTATAAGACAGGTATCATGATATATATATATATATATATATATATAATATAAAATGGTTTTTTAGCGCCGTGAAAGGAAATCATCACTTCAACAATGTTTATAAAGAAATCATTTAATTGGGGCTGGCTTACAGTTCAAGTTTAGTCCATTATCCTTATGGCGGGAAGCATGGCAGCATACAGACAAACATGGTGCTGAAGCAGTAGCTGAGAGTTCTAGATATGATCCAAAGATTGCAAGATGTGAGTGCCACTGGGCATGCCTTGGGTTTCTGAAACCCCAAAGTCTACCCCCAGTAGCACACTTCCTCCAACAAGTCCAAACCTCCCAATAGTGCCACTCCCTATGAACCTATGGGGGCCAATTTTATTCAAACTAGCACAATACCATGAATTGTATATCACACAAGGTATTGTGTAGATTCAGGTAATAAATTATCTGTTGAGACATTATTATCCAGTTAGCATTACTTTCCTTGTCATCCACATTTATGATGGCGATGAGCTAAATGAGCTAAAAACACTTAAGTTAAAGAGTTTAAGTCTACCACAATACAATAAGATGTATCCAGGATGTAATTATTTCCCTTCAAATGATCCTCCCATCATTGTTTTCCCATTCCTAGTATTTCCCGTTGAATTTTTTACATAACAGCCTGACAAAGTCATTTGGGAAACTTTGTGTGTGCTGAGCTATTTTCTGCTGTGGCTGTTGGTTTACTGTCCTGCTATCACTTTAAAGGTACACAAAGAAACACTCTAGATATGCAAGGGGAGTAGGCAAGTAAAAGAAAAAAAAAGTTCATGATTCGTCAGTTCCCACAAAGGAAAATTGAATAAATTATTCTTATACAATAAGGTTAGCAATAAATCTTTAATCCCTTTCTTCTCTTTCATTCTGTTTACTCTCGTTTCTTTTTCTTTATTCTTCTCTCATACATTGTATTCGAACTGCAGTATCTCCTCCCTTCCCTATCCTTAGTCTCTTCCCCTCACTTCCGCTCAAAAATGAGTAGTCATTCCAGAGACATCAACTAACTATGATGTAACAAGATACAACAAGATCAGGCATGTATTCAAACATCAAGGGTGGGCAAGGAAACCCAGTATGAGGGAAAATGGTCCCGAAACAGTCAAAGCAGTCAGAGATAGCACCCACTCACACCATTAAGAGTCCCACAAGAACACTGAGCTATACAATCATAGAATTGTGGTAGTAAGACTTCATATAACATTGTACTCCAGATTAAAATTAAGGTACAAATAAAGTTAATATAGACTGGGTTTAAGACTATTTTGTGGACATTAAAGACACGAACTCTGCATATTTCCATTAATTTTTTCTGACTCTTTGAGCCACTCTTCTGTCTCTTCCCATGTCTGACCCTGGCCACCTATTGCCCTTTGCCCTCCCCTTTCCTACCCAGCTCCCCTACCCCTCTCTGCCTCCCAAGAGTATTTTGTTCCCTCTTCTAAGTGGGATCTAAGCATTCTTATTTGGGCCTTCCTTCTTGTTTCACTTCTTTGAGTCTGTGGGGTGTATCATAGGTATTGTTTACTTTTTGGCTACTATTCATTTATCAATGAGTGTTTAACATGCATGTCCTTTTGGATCTAGGCTACCTCACTCAGGATAATATTTTCTTGGTCAATCCATTTGCCTACAAAATTCATGAGGTCCTTGTTTTTAATAACTGAATAGTATTCCACTGTGTAAATGAACCTCATATTCTACATCCATTTTTTAGTTAAGGGATGTCTGGGTTGTTTGAAGTTTCTAACTATTCCAAGTAAGGTTTCTATGAACATAATCAGCCATGAGTCCTTGTGATATGGTAGAACATCTTTGGGTACGTGCTCCGGAGCAATATAGCTGGGTCTTTAGGTAGAACTATATCTGATTTTCTGAGGAATCGACAGATTGATTTCCAGAGTGGTTGTACAAGTTTGCAATCCCACCAGCAATGGAGACATGTTAACCTTTCATCCTATTCTTGCCAGCATGTGCTTTCGCTTGAGGTTTTGAACTTAACCTTTCTAGTCGGTGTTAGGTGGAAACGCAGGGTTGTTTTGATTTGCATTTCCCTCATGACTGAGGATAGTGAACATTTATTTATTTACTTCTTGGTGGGAGGAATCTCTAGGAAGTCCAAGAGATCTAGGATGGGGAGGCTCTCAGGACTCATATTGAGCAACCTTAGCTGAAATGCCTATCATTACGGATATGGAATTTGAAGAGACCATCTCTAGTAGTCAGAAACAACCCCCAGTGAAGTGACAGGGACACCAACCCACCTACAAAACTTTCAACCAAAAATTTCTCCTGTCTAAAATAAATGCAGGGACAAAAATGGAACAAAGCCTAAAGGAATGGAAGAACATTGCCTGGCCCAACTTGGGATCCATCTCATGGATAGGCACCAATCCCTGACCCTATTTCTGATGCTATGTTGTGCTTGCAGACAGGAGCTTAACATGACTGTCCTCTGAGAGGTTCTACCAGCACCTGACTGGGACAGATACAGATACTTACAGTCACCTATTTGACTGAAGGCAAGGACTCCTATGGAAGAATTAGGAGAAGGAGTGAAGGAACTGAAGGGATTAAAACCCCTCAGGAAGATTAACAGTATCAATTAACCTGGACCCTTGGGTGCCCTTAGAGACTAAGCCACCAACCAAAGGGCATACATGGTCTATTCTGAGGACCCTGGCACATATATAGCAAAAGGCTGCCTTGTCTGGTCTCAGTGGAAAATGATGTACCTAATCCTGTAGAAACTTGATGCCTCAGGGAGTGGGAGATACCCAGGTAGTGGACCAACCTCTCAGAAGTGCAGAAGAGGTAGGATGGAGGGGGAGAACTCTGTGAGGGGGAAACAGAAGAAAAGTAGCATTTTGAATGTTAATAAATGTAATAATTAACTAATTTTTAAAAAGACAGAAAACTTGGAAAAGATGATGAAAACACGGAAATTGTCCTGTTATTCACGAAACACTCCACATAGGCATGTCTCAATACTTAGATCTCGGCCAAATATGTCCTTTCAGGAATTTCCTACTTTCCATTTTTCTATCTCCTGAATTAGTATCATGCAGCCTCAAAAACAGTTTCTTAAAGTAAATTGATTCAAACAAAATTATAAAATGTTTAATTGCTGTTGTCCTTCTTCTTGGTTCTAAATTTCCTGTCTTGACTGGTATACTATGAGATTATTAGCCACATTCAGTGAATATTCTCAAAGTATGATCTTAAAATTCAGGCCAGCATAATGACATTCAGTAATTAGGTCTTATTCTGCTTTGTGTAAATACCTATTCAAATGTACAAACACATACACATGTGTGAACGTCAACGTTTGATAAAGTTCAATCCCTGGCATTTAAGCAGATAGTTTACACTATGATGTAATAGTCACAAGTCCACAAAATTAGAAATTACTGTGATAAAGGTTAATTTATTGCTCAAAATCAGTGCAGTCTAAAGCAAAGCCACATCATCCATGGTGGAACTCTGCAGTGCAGGAGGAAGTCTTAGTCATTTTAACACATGAAGACAATTTCTACAAACACCTGATGAGATGAGTATTCTATGAATGGTTGACTGCTTTTATTATGTGCATTTTTATTTATGTGCATACATGATTATATGTATCTAGTAAGTGGATTTTCCAATTCTAGTTACATCTTCATTATGACAAAAAGATATCATCAGGAAACTCATTGGCCATACCACTGAACTGATTCACTCTGAGTTTTCAGTTTTGTAAAAATTGTGTGAGCTAACAACAGATGTTTAATACTTTAATGTATGTTTTTGAGACAAGATCTCATGTATCCTAAGCTGGACTCAAACTCATTATAGAATTGAGCGGGTGATCTTGAATTTATACTTCTGTTTCACTACTTCCCAAGTGCCAGTATTAGAGTATGAGAGAACAAATCCATTCTATATGGTTCCAGGAATGAAACCCAGGGCCTTTGTCAAATGCTAGCTTTGACACCACAGGTTATTGGAAGAGGGAAGTGTTGAGGAGGTGATTCAGGTCTCTGATAAGAGCAGCCAGTGAGGATCAGTGGAGCTGACAGGGGTCATTCCAGATAGCAACTGATGGCAGCAAGCAACTAGAGCATTCACTCAGCAGAATTTTCTCTTAGGGAATAAAGCTTGATTCATTGGGGCTGACATTACCTGTGACTGTTGAGAAACTCTCTGAACTATTTAAATTCATTTGGGGGCTGATAAGAAGGAGAAGAGAAAAGGGAAATAATCAACACACACACACACACATACACACACAGAGTCGATAATGTAAGTAGAGTTCCAACAACTTTACATACATACATTCATACATGCATACAATTAGACAGACAGGCAATCATAGTAGATGGATGGAACAAAGTCCAGAGATATAGGCTCCAATCATTTTACAGACTTACAGACAGACAGACATATTGGATGAATGGTGTAAATCTTCAACAAGCAGGCTCCAACAACTTCATACTAATACATACATACATACACACATAATGCATACATACATATGGACAGATATATACACATTCACACATTGAGTAGATGAGTAAAGTTCCAACCGTTTTAAATACATAGACACATTTTTGGTGGATGGAACAGACTCCAAGAAGTTGGCTCTACGTACTTTACTACATGCACATGTTTGATAGATGGACCAAAATTTCAACAACATTATATTTTCTCCTATAGCTTATATATCTCAGCAAAATCTTTCAAGTAATATAGAAATTATAATGTGCTTACATTATATGTTTCTTTTAGTGAATGACTATGAAAAAACAGTGTGTTCCCCAATACCTTTACTAAGAAACATTATGCAGTACAGGTGAAGAAAACAAATTATTCCTAAGAACACAAATACACTCAGCAACCTGTTATAGATTAACAAAGTGTGAGACAGCAAAGTCATTTATTCAACCAGTTTCTCTAACTGGCAGGCAGCAATTTGTGGTTATAGAGAAAAGGTTAATTATTATTTATTTCAAACAGTAATCTTATAAGAATCTTAAAAGTATCACAAGTGTAAACTTTTGTATAAAAAATATTAAGTCATTTATACTCTAATTCCTCAGAATGCACAACTACTTATCAGCAATTTTTATTCAACCCTATCAGGAAGCTGAGGGAAAACATGGGTCTAAGAAACTCATTACCAGTCCAGCATCAACAGAAGAGTCACATCCAGTGTTGCCATTGTTTTTGTTCCCTGACCTCAAAAAGTCTCTGACTCAAATAAGAATGTGTTTTTCTGAAATAGAAATTTTTCCTAAGATTTTCCACATCAGAGCTTTTAGTGAAAACATCCTACTTAACTTCACTAACAATTTTATTTTCCAAATAAAAGGGAAATGAAACTCAATGAGTTTCTAAGGGTGGTGGTCATTGCTGACAATCTACATGTCAAAATTCTTTCCTAGGGTTGTGATTTAATCATTAATCTGCTCCAGCAGTAATGCCTGAAAGAGATCAAGCATTATTATTGTGAGTGCCAGAGATACTGCCCAGTGAGGGGCTGGAAGCCCCCTTAGAGTTTCCATATAATTCTTAGATTAAGAGGGATGTGAAGGCAACATGCAGAGCAAAACTTTACAACAGTGTGAAATCCTCAGGACACTTAGTCCTTGGGGTCATGCAGCTCAAAGCACAGCTATCCTGTTGTGCTAATTGGTGGGCCATATTGAATGAGGTCTAAAGCTGTTGTTGGTCCTCCTGCCTGACCCTCAATGAGCCTTGTGCATGATAATTCTATTAGCTGAGATGTATCCCTATACTTACATCTCCAAAGTTTGAAATGTTTCTTCTGTATAGTATATAATAAATGTATCAGGACCAACCTTCTACTCTTCACTACATTTCTGTGCCAGACTTTCCTTCACCTATCTGACAAAAGTTTACAGGTATGTCTGTATATGTCTGGCCACAGGACACATCTTCTGAACCTCAGTTTAGCTAGGTTGCCGAGGCAAAACAAGTTCCAATGTTGACAGTTTTTAGTTATCCTTCAATTTTCAGTTACTAATAAACTTTATTTTTTTCACTGTTAGTGTAATAGTCCTACACACTCTGTTGGAATAAATTTAAAATTCCATCCCACAGTGTCTACTCCACCTAAGATGATTTAGTTCCAGAATGAAGGACACACTCACAGCCTTTATATCTACCATAACCCCCTTAAACACCACAAGAGGTGGGCAGCTGCCTACCCTCTATGCTATTAGAATCTACTTTCCTATCAATAACTCAAGTTATTACTTACTATTTACTAAGTTCTATCTGGGATGTTCTTAACTCCAAATGGGCAGCCCTCAGGGCCACACTCTTTTGTCCTGTGGTGGCTTCTTTTCTCCTGTACCTTCTTCCTCTCTTGGTCTATCCTCTGATCCCTAGCATAGGAAACCTAAACTCCATCTATGTCTTTTCTGACCAACTATTAGCAGTTAGCATCTTTATTCACTAATTAGAATTAACTTGAGGGCAGAACTACATGGGCTACCTTCAGGCTCCAGGTCTTGGAGGCCTGGACTTAGTATTACAATAGACAGTAAAAGGCAAACCTCAATAGGACCAGTAGCACACTATGTTTCTTTTCTTCTCACTAACAGATTACCTTTTCCTGTTTACTCCCAGGACACACGGAATACTTTATCCTCTTGGAGATATCAGCTTTCTCTTGTCAACGCACTAGCGATTTTTGTTGTTTCTTTTCAGACATCTAAATACATGACTGAAAAATATCAGCCTGTGTTTTCTTTATTCAGCCTTTCAGAGGGCTTTGACTTTCAGAGGGCTTTGGCTCTCACTCGATCTTATATTCTTTATGCTTGCTGAGGATAGCTATGAGTATAATATGTAATTATAAACTTACTCAAAGCATTATAAGTTTTTGGGGTTCCTCACAGCATAGTTGTGATAACAATGTGATACAAGGTTACAGGGATGCACTCTTTTTCCTTTATATTGTTCATGGCTTCTCTTACTCTCTCCCTCTTTTCCTTCTTTTCTTCCTTCCTTTCACCCTCCCTTCCTGTCTTGTTCTTTCTTCACACATTCATTCACAATATAGTTCTTGCTAATATCCTAGTAGTCCAACCCTCCTGATAACTGTAAATTATATTGTGGATTGGATAATTAATGGGGTATGTTAAGGTTAACATGTTTTTGAGTTAGCAGTTTCTGACTTAGGACAGAACTTTCAACTTGAGAATTGGAGTTTTATGAATAAAGTTGTTTATATTTTAACATGGAACTGAAGCTAAACAGAGTTGAACGTTTTAAACTTCAAATTCAAATAATCCAATTTAGCAAGTAAACTAGATGATTAACTGGGCCCTTACATTATGTAACAATACATTATGTAACCTGTCTTCAACTCTGGAAATTTTTTCAACAATAAAAGTAAAATTATTTTACATTCTGAGAAAATTTTCTGACATATAAAAGTTGCTTTTAGATGGCATGAGTCACTTTATTTTCCCTTATGATTCTAGTCCAGATTATAATTATTATTGTGAATTAATTTTGAAAAGATCAAAAAGCCAAAGACCAAATTCTTTTTTCTTAGATTTAATTTTTATGTATTTTTTTTAATTTGGGAGAGTATATACAATACCTTTTTCTTTTCTTTTTTTTTTTTTGTTGTTGTTGTTGGTGGTAGTGGGGGTGGTGGTGGTGGTGGTGGTGGTTTTTTCAAAACAGGTTATCTCTGTGTAGTCTTGTTTGTCCTAGAACTTCCTGTGTAGAACAAGCTGTCCAATGCTCAAAGAGCCACCTGCCTCTGCCTTCGGAGTGCTGGTATTAAAGGCATGCATCACCACCACCCAACATTAATAGCCATATTTTAATATAGGCTTAAGAATAATGTTTAGAATGACAAGCACTTAGGAAGGATGAAGGACATACCTGAAAGTGTTGATGTGGGCATCTCAAAGAAGAGCCACAGAACTTGAGTCATCCTCAAGTGTGAACATGGGCTCACACTCAAAGAAGAGTTGCTTATGTTGTTTTTGCTTGTTGTTTGTTCGTTGAGTTATTCTGTGAATGTGCATGGCTCATGTTCCATTCTACAAAAGTGAAAGGAGAATGTTGAGTATCTTCTTTATCACTCTTGGGGGTTTTCGCTTAGTCTCTCACCTGAGAACCTGAATAGACTAGCATCCAGGAAGTTCATACCTCACAGCACTAGGGACCCTGCTTGTTATTTATATGGGCTTTGAAGATTTAAACTAAGTTTCTCATACTTGTATAGCAAGTGTCTTTACCTGCTGAGTCATTTTATCAGCAGCAATATTTTTATAAAAACCTATATAAGGGCTGCATCAAGGGCTGTGTCTTCATGGGCATAATTAATGATCTTGCTTATAGTCTATAAATACTATCCAGTTCTTAGAGAAAATGGCTCAAAAGTCAAAAAGAAAACAAAACAACTTCCTTCCTTTTGTGTCTGTGCTGTGTTGAACACATCAAGTGTCTCATCCCATAAGTGTTTCAGATTCTACGAAAAACCATTACATCTATGGAATGCTTACATTTTATAATAAATCAGAGTAACAGAGTCTTTCAGAAGCCAAACTTGTTATAAAGAAGCACAAGTCTTCATAAATAAGTGGAAGCAAGAGTTTCTAAGAAGCAGTAAAGTCTTGCTTATTCACAGTGACATAATTACAATATTACCGTAACTTGCTTACTTCATTAGGAAACTTTTTCTCGGGACTAAAAACATGTGGTTTTTATTGTGGTATTTATGTTAAATCAGATATGCACCCTTTCAAAAATTTGCTTTAAGTTACCATTGGCCGTTTACACTCAGGAGACACCTTTTAATTCTTCCTAAAATACAGTTCAGCACTTTTTCATGAGAAACTTCAACGACAGAAATAGAAACTGAGGAGGAGTGGATTTTTGGAATATTGCAGGCAAAGCACTATGCAGGGCCATGCTTGTTTGACGGGAGTTAAACTGGAAGAAAACAGATAGTGCAGACTGACATTTCCCCTTCAGTGCATAGTGAATACTGAACTGCACAACATACCATTTTGTAATATTTTGTCTCTTAAGGAACCTGAGGGATTTCACAAATGAGTCTGGAATAATGTGGGTATCATTGTTCCCTTCTTATTAGTATATTTTGCAGTAAGAGAAAATAATACGTTAACAACTGGAAGTTTTCCTCTACATGCCCATACTCAAGAAGATTGGGACCTGAATGACCATGGCATGTCTATCTTCTTCCTTTAGTCATGAAAGGGTAGAACAGTGCCCTATTTCCATAGTGCATTCTATTCTTGCCATTGACACATGCTGCCAGTATGATTTCTTGATAAAAGTTTTGTTTAACAATACTATGACATTCATATAACTAATATGTTTTAAGAAAAAAAACAGTTTTCAAACCACTTTTCAGAGTAACTATCTTTTTTATTTTGTTTGTTATCCTAGGTTATATGGGACAAAATAGAGAACAGGAGGCCACAATAACTTTGAAGTTCAAGGTTGGGCCTGATCGTGCCATGGCCATGGCCAGGAATCACAGTACTAACTCCAAATAGTAGTAAACACAGAAAGAAATGAGCATCTGCCAGAGGCTGGGTGCCAGCCCAAATGTCCTAGTGTGTGACCATCTGCCACAAGAGTGAAAGATTGCCAAGCCCTAAGTGAGAGCCCTCCCATGTATCAGGAGCTTCCCTACTTTCCCTGGTGCCAACAGATTGGCTCAAATTCTACATTTCATTGAATGAGGTACTAAGATATTGTGTTGCTGTAAAAGTAACATGAAATATAACTCTTTTTTTTAGTTTCCGCAAAATTAAGGTTGAATCTTTTCCATTTTATAAGTAATGTTCTTGTAAACCACAATGGAAGTATTGTTGCTTTTCTATAAACATATACGTGCTTATTATCAGTAAGTGTATGGCTTTGTCTGAGAGAGCTGGAAAACACTACAGTTCTTTCAATATCTGTTTCCATTTTAATACAGCTGGAACATACGACCCTGAAAAATGCTTTTAGTGTCCTACTGGAAAATGGTAACAGAATAATAATTACATGTGCATGCACTTTTCAAATATGTTCCCATGTGTCTAGTTAAAAAGAATTCTAAGGGCAGTCAAGATGACTCAACAAATAAACATACTTAACACCATACCTGACCTGAGGGTCTGAGTTTGGTCCCTGGAATCCAATAGTAGAAACAGAACTGACTCCTTCAAGCTGTCTTTTGACAGTCACAGTGACCTGCCATTCAGACTCCCACAAATTCACAATTAATTAATTATCTAGTTAATTAATTAATTATCTAAAAAAATTTAGATCAATAATTCCAAAGATACAAAACCTCATTGTTTTCAAGCACAAGGAAAATAATCTTAAATTAAATGCAGATAAAGTTGGGATGTATAAATTCATATACTATGAATTAGAACATTCATTGGAAAAATGTGTTTTCCAGGAAAGTATTCTTTTCAGGAATGTTTGAATAGGAAATTTGCTGATTTTGCTTATCTTTGGATGCCCTAGCTGTAGATGTACACAGCTGAACACACCTGCGATGATATTTTGCTGACAATGGAGAGAAATTGGCATAACAGGAGACTTTCTAGTAGATCTGTCTTACTTTGAACTGTTTTCATGCATGAATATTAATACTATATTTTTTTACATTAATACTATATTAACACCAGTTTATTAATATTAAAAATACGTGCACAGCTGGGTGGTAGTGGTAGCCCATTCCTTTAGACCCAGCTTTCAGGAGGCAGAGGTAGATGGATCTCTGAGTTTGAGGCCGGCCTGCTATATAGAATGAATTCAGTGACAGACAAACATAAATGAATAAGAATAAGAATAAGAATAAGAATAAGAATAAGAATAAGAATAAGAATAAGAATAAGAATAAGAATAAAAGAATAA
>NW_021604577.1:2435280-2443198 GCF_004785775.1 Grammomys surdaster
GGAGGAGGAGGAGGAGGAGGAGGAAGAGAAGAAGAAGAAGAAGAAGAAGAAGAAGAAGAAGAAGAAGAAGAAGAAGAAGAAGAAGAGGAGGAAACAACAACAACAAACATACTCTACAAATACACCTATATCAAAATTGTATTGATTGAATAATAAAGGAGAATATGATATATTTGACTTGATGACTGAATGTGAATGCTTTACAATTTGATAAATTAAGCTGTCCAGCAGTCCAGCAAAGTCTCAGTCTGGAAGCCCCAGGTTTATCTAATTTACAGGAAAGGAAGAACCTTGTTGATTCTTCACCGGAGAAAAACTACAAGATGGACTTTCCTTAAATATGGGATGATAAACCACTAAATGACAGAATATTCTTTTGGGTAATCCTTTCATTGTTTAACATTTTGAAAAAGATAACACTTTACTCATCTAGTTTTCAGATAACCTTTTGGATTTATGATCATTTTATGTCCAAATTGTTTGAGTCTTGGAGAATTAACTTCTGTTTTGGAACTTTGGTTCCAGAACTCAGAGAGATTTGTAACATCCTTAATTGCCTCTTCTATTCAGAAACTAAGGAACCAGTCTCCAGAAATCTTTTCTGCAATGTTTTGCCTGTATGACTTTAATTTGAGTAAATGCTGAGTCATGTATTACTGCTCGTTACCTAAATACTTATTAATTGACTTACATCCTTTAATAATCAGAAAACAACCTCTTGCAAACCAAGTATCAAACTAAAGCTTTCTGAATCACACAACGGCATGTCCATCTGCCATAAGACAAGGTGGTTTATGAATTCTCATAAAGACCTAAGAAATTACCAGCACAACTTACAGAGATAGCCCTTATTTTTTTTAATAAAGAGTTTACCATGTACTAGTGTTTCAGATATATTCTCAATTGGAATACAGCCCTGTTGATATGATCAGCGTGTCAATTATAATCTGGTAACAAGTATGACACCATATATATATATGTGTGTGTGTGTGTGTGTGTGTGAGAGAGAGAGAGAGAGACAGAGAGAGAGACAGAGAGACAGAGAGAGACAGAGACGGGGAGAGAGAGAGAGAGAGAGAGAGAGAGAGAGAGAGAGAGAGAGAGAGATTACATTGTTGTAAATTGGAAGGAGCCTCAGAGAAATTGTTTTAAATTCTGGTTAAAGGTTAGAGGAGGTAAGGAAGGAAGTCAATAATCAAATACCATTTTTTTTCAGTTTAGAAAGCAGCTAATAAATTGTGTATTGATAGACAATTTCTCATAAAGCCGTAAATGAGAAAATTAAAATACTAGTAAAACTATTTCAGAAAATAACCAAAATTAAACTTCATTTGATTTTTTTTGTATTTTTTTCTTTGCATTATATATGTGTTTATGACGTCCATGCACTGCTGCACTGTAGAGAATTCTGTATATACTGACCCAGTCAACCTGAACAATTTAGAAGTGATCCCTAAGTGATCTAAACTTGGAAACTGTCCCCAATAAATTTCACAAATTATCAAAGGTTCTAAAACAGTTGAGGCATTGCATTCTGTGATTTCTCCTTATTCTTTATTTACAAATTCTAGCTGAAGCATACAGCAAAGAGGCAGTTAACCAACCTTCTATGATGGTTTGAATAAAATGTCCCCCATTGCATTAGTCACTTGATTCTTACTTGATAACACTCTTGTGGAGTATTAAGTGTGCCCTTGTTGAATGAGATGTGTCACTGGTGTCATGCTTTAAGAATTCCTGGCATTTGAGGTTTTCTCTCTCTGGGTGTTTTGTGATTGCATTAATTATGTGAACCCTCATCTGTCTTCTCCTACTACCATTTCTTTGTTTACCATCATGGACTCTAACCCTCAAGAACTATAAGTAACCAAACAACCTCTTTCTTTGATAAGTAGCCTTTGTTGTAGTGTTTTAACACAGCAATCGGAAACCAATTATATTATCAACCTTTAAAAGTGATACTAAATGATCATGTTCAATTTTAATTTATTATAGTCAATAATAATATCAGGTAAAAAAAAGTAGAATTTTTACATATAATTGACCATGGTTTCTGAAAATAAAGAAACAAATATAGAATGAAAAGCCATAGCCAAATTCCTGGATTTTGTGTTGCATATATGAATACTGAAATAGTACTTTTTCATAATATTTTACAAATTTAGAGTAGTCTAAACATCTCTTGTTGATAGTTCACAACAAATCTTATAACAGTTGAGATAATATAAATACAAAAAATCAAAGATATGTTTGCAAATTTATATATATATATATATATATATATATATATATATATAATGTGTGTATACATATATAATTTTCAAATGTGTTGGGAATCATAAAACACATTTATATATATAGGCATAGTCCTTCTTAATTGAGTACTTAGTACCTAATTTAGGAGTTAACACAATAGAGAATTAAAATACACATGACATTTGCACAGTATTTTAAGACAGAATTTTGGATAAAACTGACATGAAAGGAATCTCATCTCTACCTTATGTGAACAAGCTTTCTTTTTACTTACAATAATGAAGGGCATGACAAAGTCAACTCAGAGAAGATGGAGATACTTTGGTGGGCTAGAGCATCTCAGCTATCTGAGCAGATTGCACAGAAGGTAAAAATTATTGTTTATCATTTTAACTGAGGAAGCCAAATTCAGATTTGGCATGAGTATCTGGCAGTTAATGCTTCATAGGGCTTTTTATAATAAACACATCAACGGAGCCAACTCTGACAAAAATATTTAAACAACCCTTTGTGTCTTTGTAGCTCCAGTATTTTCTGTTATTGTATAATCCAAGAAAACCGAAGTTTCTGTTTTGCAAACATTGCACACAATTTTGTGTTCATTCCCTTTTTGCTTTTTTTTTCCCTCGCTTCTGACATAGTGAGGAGCCAAACACTGCAAGAATCCCCAGTTCTATATATTTGCTTAATGTATAAATGTTATTTGCTTATAAATCCATAATTTTTGTATAAACATTTTTTCAGTGTAATCCCAATAATGCTTTTTAAATATAACGTTTGACAAAATGAAAGATAAATAGCTAATGGTAGTTACTGATAAATGCCTATTTATCATATGTAAGCCCCTCTTAAAGTTTTCAGTCTCTTAAAGTTTCTGAGTATATGGCTTTTCTGCTAGTGCAAATCCAAGACAATTATCTGGAGCAATGAGGTACATCCCTAGCCCAGTAGAGTCTACCCAAAACTTATAGTCAGCATACAAATTTAGCATGGTCCTTCAATTAGTGTTTTTATATCAATATAATTAAATAATTTATCAGACATCTGATGAATAATTGTATTTTACTTCATTAATAGTAGCTCAAGACTTGTGGTCACAAAATAATTAGTAGTGTAGCAACTATAATTTTATAAATATGATAGAGCTGTGAATTATTAATCATTTATTCAGTCTTGATATATACTATGTGCCCCTTTCAAATTCTTAAACATTTTTAAAAATATCTCATTATTTTAGACATCCTAAGAAATATAGAACAAATAAGATAATATATGGCAAAATGTGTCATAAAATGTATGTTGGTTTGTGATTTATATTTAAAATGATTAACGAGATAGAAGGAGAGATGAATTTATTTGAAGACTGTTCATTTAATTAAACTTGTTGAGGATTTGTGATTTTTTTCCTAAAAACTCACTTTATCATATTTTTGGAGACAAGAGTTTCATGGAGCCCAGGCTGTCTTTTAACTTACTCTGTACCTCAAGTCTCCCCAAAAGCAATGATCAGGGGCATTGATCTCCACATGCTACTTAGCTGAAACACCATTTAAATGAAAGCAAACTGAACTCATTGTAGAGGTTGAAAAGAACTAGTTGGTGTTAAATGGATTTAAGTCTCAGTAAAACACAAAGTTATATGAAAAGAACTTCTGAGTCCTTACCCTCTAGAAACTTCAAAATACTTGCTATACACCTACCTTCGTGGGACTCATTGATTTTGAATGATATAAAAACACATTCCAAAGGTGAAAAGATACTTCACTTTCACCTGAAAAAGAGAGAGAACTCACTAAACACAGCCATGTCAGAGAACCAAATGCTCCCAACTACAACTTCAGTTCTGCCAAATGATAGACAAGCCCAGCACAATCCAAAAGAACTGCTCTCCTTGCCAACGGTCACTAAAATCTTAATTTATTCAAACTCATGATTATACAAATGAGCCAAACCTCTCAGAAAAATAAATACAAAGCCAATTATCCATACTTTTCCATGTGATAATCACACGCCAGTCAACAGATAACCATTCTAAACAATTTCTACTCATTTCCTAGAAATGGGAGGGAAAAAAGTTCAGTCTTTTGTAAAACAGAGCAAAACCAAAATATAATTACCCCTCGGGAAATCAAAACAAAAATGTCAAGATACCTAGAGTCATCAAAATTGAAGGTTCATTGCACTCAATTTATGTCACATTGAAATATTTCCAGCAAAGAAATTCACTAGTCCCCATCAGGTGGTTGCCATGCATGTCAAAGTGAATAGCGTACAAACTTTTAAAATTCTCAGAGGGCTCAAAACATAAAAGCAAAGTAAATGTAAATCATTAAAAACAGATACTGTAGTTACCACATTAATTAATGAAGAAACCACAAATATTAAAATTTATTCACAACACATTTAAAAAGTTAGGTTGTGGAAAATGACAATGTGTGTTCCCCTCCCTCCTCTCCTCCCAGGCCTTCTTTTTTACCTACCTTTCCCCTATGCTCCTCTTCCATTCTTTACAGCAAAAGGGATTCCTCCCATGGATATCAACCTGCCTTTGCATATCAAGTTATAGTAGGACTGGGCACATCTTTCTGTATTGAAGATAGACAAAGCAGCCAGTTAGGGGAAAGAGATCCAAATGCAGGCAACAGAGTCAGAGATAGTTCCAGTACCTGCTGTTAGAGGTGCCAAGTGAGGACCAAGCTGTACATCTATTATATATGTGTAGAGGAACTAGATCTGTTCCATGCATGCTCTCTGGTTAGTGGTTCAGTCTCCATGAGATTCTATCTGCCCAGGTTAGTTGATTCTGTGTTTTTTGTTTTTCCTTCTTTTTGTGGTGTCCTTGATCACTGGCTGTTTCAATCCTTTTTCTTCCCTTCCATAAGATTTCCAAGGCTCCATCTAATGGTTGACTGAGTTTCTTTATGTGTTTTCATCAGATGCTAGGTGAAGCCACACAGATGACAGTTATGCTAGCCTCCTGTCTGCAAGTATAGAAGAATATTATTAATAGTGTCAAGGGTGGGATCTCTTTCAAGGCATAGGACTAGGACTCAAGTTGTGCCAGTTGTTGGTTGTCTATTCCCTTACTTTCTGCTCCCTCTTTAACTCTGTATGTCTTATAGGCAGGAAAAAACTGTGGGACAAATGCTATAAGGCTATGTTGGTATCCCCATCCCTCAATTGGAAGTCTTGCCTGGTTACAGGTTTCATGTTCCATATTCCCTATTGCTAGGAATCTTAGCTATGGCCATCCTCATAGATTCCTGGGAGTTTCCATTGTGTAAGATTTCTACTTGTTTCAGAGACAAGCTCAACGGATTCCAGTTCTCTCTCCTGGCATCTGACTCATACTTCTTCCCTCCTGTCCCTCTCCCTACTTTCTCTCCCACTCAGTTCCCTGCTTCGATCCACCCCAAATGTCTATTTTATTTTCCTGTCTCAGAGAGATTCAAACATTCTCCATTGGACCCTCCTTGCTACTTACCTTCTTTGGGTCTGTGAATTTTAGCAGGGTCATCCTGTACTTTATAATGAATATCCGCTTATAAGTGAGTACATACCATGTTTGCCTTTCTGGGTATGGGTTACCTCAATCAGGGTGATATTTTCTAGTTCCCTCCATCTGCCTGCAATTTCATGATGTCATTATTATTATTATTATTATTTAGTTTTTTGAGTCAAGATTTCTCTGTGTAGCCCTGGCTGTCCTGGAACTCACTCTGTAGACCAGGTTGGCCTTGAACTCAGAAATCCATCCGCCTCTGCCTCCCAAGTGCTTGGATTAAAGACATGCACCACCACTGCCTGGCCGATGTCTTTATTTTTAATAGGTGAGCCAGATTTCATTTTGTAAATGTACCATGTTTTATTTATCCATTTTTCAGTTGAGAGTCATCTAGGTTGTTTTATAGTTTGTGGCTATTAAGAAAAAACCTTCTATGAACATAGTCGAGCAAGTGTCCATGTTGTATGGTGGAACATCTTTTGGGTATAAGCCCAAGATCGGAATAGCTGGGTCTTCAAGTTAAACTAGTCCAAATTTTCTGAGAAACGTGGTTGTACAAGTTTGTACTCTCACCAGAAATGGAGAAGTGTTCCCCTTGCTACATATCCTTGCCAACAAGAGCTGTCACTAGAGATTTTGTTCTTAGCCATTCTGAATGGTGTAAGATGAAATTTCAGAGTTAAGGATGCTGAACATTTCTTTAAGTGCTTCTCTGACATGAAAGATTTCTCTATTAAGAATTCTCTGGGTCCCATTTTTATATTGAGTTATTTGGTTATTGCTTTCTAATTTCATGAGTTCTTCATACATTTTGAATGTAAGCCCTCTGTCAGGTTGGTGAAGATCTTTTCTCATTCTCTAGGCTGCTGTTTTGTCCTTTTGACAGTGTCCTTTGCTGTACAGAAGCTTTGTAGCTTCATGAGATAACAATAATATCTTGGTTTACCTCTCACAAAGCAACTGAAAGACCTGCATGATAAGAAATTCAAGTCTTTGAAGAAAGAAATTGGAGAAGATATCAGATGATGGAAAGATTTCCCACACTCACTGATCAGTATGATTAACCTAACAAAAACGACCATCTTACCAAAAGCAATAAACAGATTCAGTTCAATTTCCATCAAAATTTCAACACAATTCTTTACATACCTTGAAAAAACAATTTTCAACCTTCTATGGAAAAACAAACAAACAAAAAATAGGATAACTAACACAATTCTTTATAATAAAAAAACTTCTGGAGGTTTCACCATCCCTGATTTCAAGGTGTACAAGATTGCAATAGCAATAAAAACTGCATGGTGGTGGTAGAAAAAAAGACAAGTTGATCAATGCAATTGAATCAAAGACCCAGGTGAAAGGCTATACACAATTATGGACACTTGTTTTTTGACAAAGAGGCCAAAACTTCAAAATAGCATTAAGAAAGAATCTTCAACAAATGTTGCTGGCCTATCTGGATGTTTGTATGTAGAAGAATGCAAATAGATCGATATTTATCACACTTCATGAAACTCAAGTCCAAGTGGATCAAAGACTTCAACATAAAACCAGATACACTAAATCTGATAGAAAACAAAGTGGGGAATATCTTTAAATGCCTTGTCACGGAACAGAACACCAAGTGCTCAGGTACTATCTTCAGGTATACTTTAAATACTCAGAATGGGAACAAGAAAAAAAAATTCTTGGCAACTGTTTAGTGGAATTCACCAGAAGTAAACAGGTAATTGAAGCAACATTTACTTGGTTATTAGTGATTGTGGGACATCTAGTTTAGGGTCAGTGAAGAAACTTGGCCAAGTATTTAATGGACAGATGACGAGAAAGCAAAGTTGACTCTGGATGACCAGTATTCCACGGAACTTTAGAACACAATTGCCACAACTTCTTATCCTACAGGAGAGTATTATTAGAAATCTCATCCATGAGCTCATTGAACTTAAAGAGATCATGTTACTGTTGGGGTAGAGCTGTCACCCTATGTTCTAGTCTCTTTTGTGTGAGAAGATTGATGCCTTGTCCAGTCATCACCAGAGAGGCTTCCTTTCACAGTGGGTGCAACAGATGTAGAGACCCACAGTCAGACACTATTCAGAGAGAGAAAGAGAGAGAGAGAGAGAGAGAGAGAGAGAGAGAGAGAGAGAGAGAGAGAGA